>NW_017673843.1:0-51674 GCF_001879085.1 Nicotiana attenuata
GATTTATCTGAGGCTTCCCGTTGCCTAAGAGTTTATGAACTTCCTTTCAGAACTGAACTGTAACCTAGCACACGCCAGTCTCGGTCCTCCACAACATACCGCATATACCATACCATCCAAGGAAAACATGAAAACTTTTATCTCCCTTCCGAGCCACAGACATCTACGCACTCAACTAGTCAAGAACTTCCATTGATCCCATCTAGAAGAAAATCATTACACATCCCATGCCTCTCACCTTCGTAGGAAATGCACTTCTCCAACCACGGTAGAAATCAACAAGAACTCCCCCAATTCCGTTTACACAAATTAAACTGCCAGGACTGAATCCTTCTAACTAGACCAAGCTAAGCAAGCCATCAAAACCCAAGAGCATTGCTGCAAAATACCTGTAAGAACCCATTACCTCGAACACATACAAAGAATTAATCATATCCTTACTATACCGATTCGGTCTACTATCAAGTTGCTCCATCTGTCTAAATTTCCCTCTGATTCATTATCAACTTGATGCTCCCTCTTGCCGTAGCACCACAATTCCTCAACCCAGGTTTACCACACGAGGCCCAAGCATAAATCCACACTGTCCAAGGCCCATAAGCCGCTGAATACTCTCTTAGTATTCCCAAAAACACCACACTCCGGAATACTTTACTATGAAGAACTTCCTGTGAATCTAAATCCGTTACCTTTACCTTCCTGATACCGATACATAGAATCCCATAACCAACATAGGAATACCACAAGTCTTAACCTCTTCCAATGAAAACTCAGTCTCTAACCACACCTACAACTTTAAAATACCCGATTGTTCCCTGTAGAATCTTGAACACATTAGAACCATTCTCGAAAATCATTCAGTCTTTATTCAAACTGCAACTTACGTGACCTAACGAACAGAACCACCCGTGCCTCATTGGCACTCCGATACCGCAAAATGAAATCCTCATCCCAGTACAACCAAGCAACTTCCTGCTCTATGCGCCGAGCATTCTTTACCAACAACACTCTAGACATTCCGTGATTCTCATACCTTATGAAGCATAATATAACCCTTGTCAAAATTTTCCTTTACTCTAGCCATAGCTAATTCACTCGCATGCCCCAAACAGGAACCAACATAGCACCTAACTGTGCAATCAACCGCTCACAGCAGACTCCCCCACTTGGATCGAAGCCATAGATCAAGATACGCTCAATAACTCATAACACTTTTACTCTATCGATGCCACAATACCATAGCGAGATTAAACTCAAATCATTTATAAGTTTGTGAAAACACAGATCATCTAGTACTGTAAATCTTCTACAAATCTCGCATTCATCCCCGCAACAGTTAAACCCACTCTCTTAAATGACCTGAAATTTCAAATTTCAACACGTACTTTTAACTTACACGAGATCTTCAAACATACACATCAGGATCACACCACCTGCTTCGCCTCAATCTAACATTCCTGCATACCTTTCACCGTTATACACATTACACAGTTACTTAGTCTTCCTGGGTCTGAACTCATACGTCAATGTGAAATTTACTTCACTCCCATCTAGGAGACATGAAAAGATTCTTCACGCGCCCATCACTCAGGGCTACACGTCCAGTCACGATGGAAGTCAAACACTTAATAGTTCATCTATCATCCAGCAGACCTTCCTTGTCACTCCCAAGTCATATAGATACATCTCGCAATACTAACATTCTCATCACATAGCTATCCAACCGCCATTCCCGCTAATAGGGACAATATCGAACATATAAGTTCAAAACACTTGCTCACACAATCAGCACCTCGGTGCTCAAGCCATAGGCAAAGATCCGGCCTCAAGTCTTTCGGACTGGCCCAACATCAGCTCACAGAGATCACATCTCGCCCCTCGATCGGGGAATCACAAGCCATCAAGCCACATCTGGTACTGAGCGCTCATGCGCGCATACGAACGCGTGTAATGAATTTCAAGTGTTTCTTTTCAAGCTGAATCAAGGACGCACGATAAGAATTCAAGAATGTGAAGTTTTCCTAAAGGCTCTGCAGCCTCTCGAGGATAAGTACAGACGTCTCCGTGCCGATCCTGCGAGACTCTGCTAAACTTGCTCATGACTCGTGAGACCTAGTAACCTAGGCTGTGATACCAACTTGTCACGACCCAAACCCCGCACTGGTCGTGATGGCGCCTTTCGTGAAGACGAGGCCAGCCAACTAACCCAACTCGTCTTTTCCAAAAATAATTTAAACATGAATAAACAGCTAAAATATGACTTAATAATATTAATTAACGGAAATACAACCCAACACAGCCCTAATCGGGGTGTCACAAGTCACGAGCATCTATTAGAATGTAAGTACAACCACAAGGTCTAAAAGTACACTAATCAAGAATAATGAACAAAGGGAGAAGAACGATGCTGCGAACGCTGGCAGTCACCTCGTTAAACTCCTATATCTCTGACTCTGATCAGCCCAACCCGCTACCGGGTAAATAAATACCTGCATCTGCACACGGGGTGCAGGGAGTAAAGTGAGTACTCCAGCTTAGTGAGTAATAAAGGTAAATAACAACTGAGCGGTAAGAAATCACGTATGACATATCATCATGCTATATAGAAATAGTGTAAAACCCTTGAGAAAAGCAGTGAAGCTGTGAAATCTTTAGAAATATCTTAGCTCAGTTTAAAACCTCTTTTGAAAATGACTTTTTCAACAGTATGCAAATGAATGCAAATCAAATAGTGCAGATAAGCACAGAAGTCCGCCCCTCGAGCACCACACTCAATTAACAGATAATGTCAGGCAATCCGGTGGATATCACATGAAGTAGCACAAACAACAGGTAAAGGCAGACAAATGAAATAAAGTAAACACATAGAACAATACTAGTACCGCTGCGGCGTGCAACCCGCTCCACATATCGCTGTGGCATGCAGCCCGATCCGTTTATCGTCGACGGCGCTCACAGGGAGTGTGCAGACTCCGGGAGGGGCCCCTTACGGCCCAAGCGCAATATCAAGCCATCTCGTGGCATCAAGTCTAGGCCCTCGACCTCATATCAGTATCAGTATAACACTGCTACGACGTGCAACCCGATCCAAAAGTATCCTCACAACACAAGCCCTCGGCCTAACTCAGTCAACAAAATCACATAGGCCACTCGGGCAACAATAAACATGATGCTCAGCCCAAAATATTATTGGAAATATCATTTCAAGTGTTAAAGCAAGTAAACTTGGCTGAGTTTTTTTTGAAAACAGTGTAAAAATACATGACTGAGTTCAAGTATAAAATCAAACAGTGAGGAAATATCAACAACCATCCCCGAAGGGGTTCAAATAGCTGGCACGAAGCCCAAATATGGCAATCAACCCAAGTCATGATTATAACAAATGAGTTTCAGTCAATTACACAGTAAAATCATCAACCGGGACGGACCAAGTCAAAATCCCCACGGTGCTCTACCCCACGCTCGCTATCCGGCGTGCAAGTCACCTCAATATAGCACTACGATGTGCAATCCGGGGTTTCAAACCCTCAGGATATCATTTACAATCATTACTCACCTCGAACCGGCGGAATCTCTAGCTCGCGACGCCTTTACTCCTCAAATCATCCTCCAGGCGCGTCGAATCTAACAAAAACCATAACGAATACGTCATAACAGGCTAAGGGAACAAAACCAAAGCGAAAACAATCGAAAAATATCGAAAATCCCGAAATTAGCTAAACCCGAGCTTCGCGTCCACTTCTCGAAACTCAGAAATTTTTACATCAACGGGTTTCTTATCTCGCCACGAGTCTATGCATATCAAGAACTCTCAAATCCGAGCTCAAATGACCCTTCAAATCCCAATTTAAAATCTCAAAATTCCAAGCCCTAGTTCTTCCAATTTTAGCTAAATTTTCATGAATTTCTAGGTTAATTTCACATAATTATCACGTTTTTGGTCCATAGAACTTACCTCCAATCAATCCTCTTCGAATCCCTCTTCAATTGCTCCCAAGAAGCTCTAAAAATACTCAACAATGGAGGAAAATGACTTAGGCTCGCGGATGAAATATTATTAAAAACCCTTCTGCCCAGCTGACATTTCTTCTATGCGAACGCGGTCAAACCCCTGCGTTCGCGTGAACACATTTTTCCTTGACCAAAATTACCCTTCGCGAACGCGTTCTGCACTCCCACGAACGCGAAGACTTGGGCTCCTGAACCTACGCGAACGCGACACTATATACGCGAACGCGATGAACACCTAAGCTGGACCCTCACTTCTACTACGCGAACGCGGACCCCACACCGCAAACGCGAAGTACAAAACTCAGGGCCACTCAACTCCTTCTACGCGAACGCGAGTTCCTTCTCGCGATCGCGAAGGCAAAAATTGAACCTGCACTGCTGCTGCTTTTTTCAACTCCAAACTTGTCGTTAGCCATCCGAAATCACCCCGAGGCCCCTGGGACCTCAACCAAAAGCACCAACACCTCCTATAACATCATTCAAACTTGTTTCAATCATCAAAATGCCTCAAACAACACCAAAACCATCAAATTACATTGAATTCAAGCCTAAGTTTTCTAAAACTTCCGAAACACGCATTTGATCAAAAACCCAACCAAATCACCTCCGAATGACCTGAAATTTTGCACACACATCCCAAGTCACATAACGAAGCTGCAGCAACTCTCGGAATTCCATTCCGACCCTCGGATCAAAATCTCATCTATCAACCGAATTTCGCCAAAATACTAACTTCGCCAATTCAAGCCAAATTCTACACCGGACCTCCAAAACCAATTCCGATCACGCTCCTAAGTCATAAATCACCCAACGAAGCTAACCAAATCATAAAAACTCTGATCTGAGCTCATATACAAATAAGTTAACTCTTGGTCAAACCTTTCAAATTCCAAGCTTTCAACTGAGACTGTTCTTTCAAATTCATTCTGATTTTCCTGAAAAATCAAAACCAACGGTCTACATCAGTCATAATACATTACACGGGGCAAGTCATGCCCGAAAACTGGCGATCAAAGTGCAAAAGCTCAAAACGACCGGTCGGGTCATTACAATAGGTGTATGGTTCAGATTCAGTAGGCTTAGCAGAAGAACAAGAAAATGAGGCAGGGAGCTAACACTTATAGTCTTGTAGATAGGATGGAAGATGGTGGATCTGTGAGATCTCCTTAAAGGAGGAGCAGGAGGTTAAAGAACAGGAGGAATTGTGTCAGGATAGAAAATAGGGGATTGAGTAGGTAAAGCAGGATTGGAAGAATGAGGAGAAGCAAGAGTTTGCAAAGAAGTAGAAGGTGCAGCTGGAGAAATAGAGTTAGGATTAGTATCATTATCAGAAGATAATGCATGAAGAAAGGTTAAGGAAGGACTACTAGGATGAACCTCATCAGTAGGTATAACAGGAGTAGGTACAGTAATAGTAGTGTCATTAAAAGGATCCAAAACAGTACTGGGAGGAAGAATAGGAGACTGTGTGGTAGGAGATGAAGAAGGGGGATATTTATCTAAGGGAAACACAAGCTCATGAAAGACAACATCTCTAGAAATAAAAAATTTGTGAGTATCTAAACAATATAGCTTGTATCCCTTTTTGGCAAAAGAATATCCTAGAAATACACATTTCATGACCCTTGGTTGGAGTTTATCCCTTTGTGGAGTTGGGACAGTTGCATAGCACAAACAACCAAAAGATCTCAGATGAGAATAAGATGGGACTTTTCCATGTAATATTTCAAAAGGTGATTTGTTGTTGAGTAATTTGGAAGGATGCCTATTGATGATGTAAGTGGCTGTTAATAGGCAATCACCCCAGAATTTGAGTGGTAGCTTAGACTGGAAGAGAAGAGCTCTAGATGATTCAAGTAATGTTCTATATTTTCTTTCTACCATACCATTTTGTTGTAGTGTGTGAGGGCAGCTGGTTTGGTGAATGATGCCATTATCAGAGAAGAATGAATTGGCTATGTGAGTGGACCCAAGTTCTAATGCATTGTCATTTCTAATAGTTTGAACAGTCATATTGAATTGAGTTTTGACCATGAGAACAAAAGCTTTTCGAAGAGAAAAAGGCATTACTTTTAGACCCCATTAGGTGAGTCCGAGTAGATCTACTAAAATCATCCGCAATTGTTAGAAAATATCTACAACCAGAGTAAGTAGGAGTGTGATAGGGTCCCCAATTATCAACATGAATGAGTTGAAAAGGTTTATTGGTTTTAATTCTACTGTCAGGGAAGGGCAATCTAGTTTGTCTAGCCATGGGACATACATTACAAGAAAAATATTGTTTAGGAGAAACAGAAATAGCAGAAATAGTTTTCATTCTCACAAAAGGAACATGTGCAAGTCTTTGGTGCCAAACAATATCCATGTCATTTTGAGCAGCTTTATTACAAGTGAAAATGGAAGTATTTACAGATGTTAGATTGTGAACAGAAAGATCAGAAACTAAGCTACAAGAATTAAAGTTTTCAGTAACAGAGTTATGTGGGAGAGATGTTAAAGAAAACTCTGCCTTGTGGAGTCCATCATCCACTCTCCCAAGCTCCATAGGATTCTTCAGAAAATGGGCCTGGATAAAACATCCAATATAAGTGAACATAACTATACAATACAATTACTGTACTAGTTTATTCATAGATATTAACTTGTGATGAAAGAAGGGACATAAAGGACATTGTGCAAAGTGATAGATTCATTTAAAGAGTAAGAGCATGTACTTGTGACCTTCACTTTATATCCATTTGGAAGGGATACAAGATAAGGGATAGTTAAAGGAGTTATATTGAAAAGGACATCATTATTTGAGGTTGTGTGATCAGTAGCACCAGAATCAATTATCCCAATTAACTTTGTAGAGTTGGTGGTTTGTGTCAGCATGCAAGAACTAGAACCAGACACTACAGAATCAAACAACAATATACCAGCAAAATAGGCAGATGCCATGATATGAGGTGAAGTGACTGAATCAGATAGTTGAGATTGCTGAAGCAAGTTTATCAATTGAGTGTACTACAGAATGTGAACCAGGATTCACTTGTCTTTGTTTCTTATCTTGTAGCAAAATGTTATAGGTGCTATCAAGTGATGGAAGTGGTTGCATCATCAAAATATTACTCCTAACCACAACATATATGTCATTCAGACCCATAAGAAATTGGTGGACTCTATCCTCTTCTTCCTCTTTGAGAAGTCCAGCTTTAATAGGACATGCACAAGCATTTACTTTATTACTACACGTTACCCTTAGTTCATCCCATAATTTCTTATGTTTGTTGAAGTAGGAAGCTATGTCTAGAGCTCCTTGCATAGTGGAAGCATGCTCTTTCTTTATTTCAAAAACCTTGGTTTCATTGGCTGTCTCATATCTTTTATTTAATTGTTCCCAGATGCTTTCAGTTGTTTCTGAATATTGAACA
Source organism: Nicotiana attenuata (assembly GCF_001879085.1). Classification (NCBI taxonomy): domain Eukaryota; kingdom Viridiplantae; phylum Streptophyta; class Magnoliopsida; order Solanales; family Solanaceae; genus Nicotiana; species Nicotiana attenuata. The sequence goes on from NW_017673843.1 coordinate 7,425, forward strand.
CTCTCAGCAATTTCTGGGGAAAGTGAACTTCAACCAAGAGATAACCATATTATTACATATGTTCCATTGTTTAATATGTGGAGAATTTTCAGCAGGTTTGGGACAAGTTCCATCTACAAAACCAATTTTATTCTTAGCAGATAAGGACACAATGACTCTTCTTTTCCACCCATCAAAACCAGTACCAGAGAACAACGTGTGGACTAAGGAAATCCCATGTATATCAGAGGGATGGAGGAACAGTGGATTAGAAGGATCGATGACATTATTGTTACTAATTCCTTCAGTACTACCCATTGTTCACAATACACTAAACACAAATAACAGAATGATAACCCTCAGACTTCGAGGAAGAATCAACAGCGTAATTGTAACAAAAACTCAGAGATTTTGAGAAGAAACAATATTACCAAGCTCTTTTGCAACCGAAAAGAGTATGACCTTGACAAACACGAGTTGAGGAGTTAGATGAAGGCTGAAACCCTAACTTCGAAAATGAATTTGAACCCCAGCTCCAATAGCTACAATTACCGGCTCAAAATCAACGAAAAACCTCAAGTTGACTTAGGTATTGAAGATATAAACCGTAAATCATTGAGAATCCAAAAGGAACAACGAAGAAAGGATTTTATGAAAAAACGATTTTGGATTTTCTTCGGAAATGAACAAGGGTAACACCGCTCGATTCAGCATGACGAGATCAATCAGGATCCATGCTCTGATACCATGTGAACATCCTGAATCGAGTGGAAATTTATGAACAAGCAGATTAGGGTTTCTGTGGATATTCGAGAAGAAGAAGAAGTGAGAGATAATGATTTATGGCTGAAAAGCTAATTACGCATTGAGCCTTTTTCTGTTCATATGTGGTCCTTTTACATACAAGTGCTATTTACAAAAGAAGCCAAAACTAATCAAACTACAACTTTGGCTATGTACAAAATAAAATAGTGGCCAGTGGCCGGCCCAGACATTAAGTGTTCCCTATTGGGCCTGATCAGATAGCCCAACAAATTACACTATCTCCAATAATTTTACATGATTAAATCGAACGACGAAAAAAAATTATTGTTCAAAAAGAATCATTAAAATTTATATAACATTTCAATGGACCACAACAAAAAGACCAAAAAATTAAATAAAGTGGACCGGAGGGAACAGTGGCTTTGACTGCGTGTATTGGTATGCAATGAATAAAATTTTAGAGAATATTGTTGAGGGATATAATTAAACTAACCACATAAACACAAATAGTTTATCCAACCGAGGCATCACAAGCATTTCACAAATTTCTCCAAGCTAAATACAAGAACCGAAAAGAACAAAGCATTAAACGTTACTAGCCCGTTTGGCCAAGCTGCAAAAATTAGCTTATTTTGAGAAGTTTTTTGTTCTCAAAAGTGCTTTTCAGAAAAGTGATTTTGGAGAGAAGCTATTTTTTTCTGCTTCTCCTCAAAAGCATTTTTTTTTCTTTTCAAAAGCTTGGCCAAATACCTTAATTTTATAAAAAAAATACTTTTAACCAAAAAAAATGCTTTTGCCTCAAAAGAAGCTTGGCCAAACAGGCTAGTAGCCGAACTTAAATTATGGAGATTAAAAAGTAGATTTGTATTCCAGAAATCTCAAATTCACAGTTTTTACGAAGTTCTGTTCTTGCGGATCTTATTAGACGGTCTTGCTCTGAGGTTTTCCCAAAGTTCTTGTTCGCCTCCTCAAGTAACTTATTTCTAGTTGGCCTGATGGCAAAAGAAGATCAAGAATAATGGACATATTTCTATAAACATAGTGGCTTTAACTTTAAGAGCTGCCTGTGAAGGCAAATTACCATGAAGTAAATCACATAAGAACTATGAAAGGCGTAAGATTTATGTAATCTCATTATTAGACTGCATGTTGAAATCTTGATAATTTTGTTCTTTTTTCTTTTGGTGGATAAACCTCGATAGTTCTGGAGTATAGCCATTGATGTTTCAGCATTCAACGGTACTCTCTTTATTTCATCCTCATGTCATGTGTAATGTCATGGGCGGCTTTCCAGCCATGCCCCATGACCCCTTGGGCGCGCCCCGTGGCGTCCTAGCGAACCTCCCAATGCCTAGCGCCACGGACGGCCCCGTGGTCTTGGCCGCGCCAAGTGACAAGCGCGCAGGTGCCTCTGTCGCCCCACCGATATCCCTCGCGAGCGCCAAGCCGCAGGCAAAAGCCAACAGCGCCGCGCGCGCAGACCGTGATGCCAAAGACACTGCTGCTGACAACGGACCTGCTGCTGCCTTATAGAAGACTAAGTCATTTTCATTGTAAATATAGAGTAGTTTTATTTCATGCACTTCCATTATGTTTCTCTAGCTTAATTAGGTCTACTCATGTAACTTTGGATTATTTTTTTTAAGTACTATTAGGGGGGATCAAGCAATCAAAACTTTCTAGCAAGCAAGCAATTCTCTGTACTGGTGTCTCTCCCCCTCGACACCGCGTTGCTTTTCTGTAATAGCTTTCATTAATGCAATCAAGCTTTTTTTCATTCTGAATTCTCATTTCTGTTCTCTCAATTGCTCTTGATATTGGTTTTCCCGTACGGTACTGACAATCTCGTCTAGCGTACGGAGGGGACCTCAGTTGGCGGACAGCAGCTGCACTGACATCAGTTGCCTAGCCGTACGTCGCCCTTCCAAGGAATCTCAGGAAGGCGCCGCGTATCAGTTGGTATCAGAGCCCAGGCTCGACATCGGACGAGGGAACGTATTGACATACCACCATTTCTGACCATGGTGAATCATGGGGACCGCATTGCGGCCCTCGAAGGGACGGTTGAGGTATGGCGGCCTATCATGGATACGGTGCCTGAACTAAGAACCAGCCTACTGCAAAGGTTGGACGACCTGGACCGCAGAGTGCTTCGGGTCGAAGTTGACGTTGAAAACATCAGTCGCGACTCCGAGGGAGACCGGCAGACGGCAGCCACAGAGGCAGCCGAAATCTTTGAGAAATTCGAGGGGCTCCAGCAGGAGCGCACCGAGGATTTAGCCCACAGGGCACAAGAGGCAGAAAAGGTGACTGCCATGCAACAAACCATTGACAAATTGACAGACCAACTCAATGTTGTCAACTCTGCTTTACAGGGCCTACTCCGAGGAGGTGGAAACCAAATCGGAGGTGCTGTGAACTCCGCTCCCGTGACAAAGAAGCTGAAAATTCCTGAGCCAAAGCCATACAGTGGAGCTAGGAATGCCAAGGAAGTGGAAAACTTCATCTTTGACGTCGAACAGTATTTCGATGCTGTTGGGGATCTGGAGGAAGCTAAGAAGGTAGCAACTGCTGCCATGTATCTTCAGGGTGATGCTAAACTCTGGTGGCGTGTGAAGTACGAAGCCATCAAGGCCGGTGAAGATGCTCTCGAGACATGGGCCGAACTGAAGGCAGCTATACGCCTGCAGTTCTTCCCCGAGAATGTTGAATATAATGCAAGGAGAAAACTACGGGAGCTCCGCCAAACAAAATCAGTGCGGGACTACGTGCGAGAATTCTCCGCACTCATGCTCAGTATACGCGACATGGGGGATAAGGACAAACTCTTCACCTTCATGGAAGGGTTGAAACCTTATGCCCGCGTGGAGCTACAGAGACAAAGGGTAGATTCCCTTCCCAAGGCAATCCAAGCAGCTGAATGCCTTGGGGACTATCAAATGGAAGCTCGAAGGGACAGGCCTCAGCCGCCTGCCCGAGCAGGGTTCAAAGGGGGCCAGCCCAGCAGTGGTGGTCCTAGCAAAAATGGGGGAGATCGGAACTCAAACAAATCTAGAGCTCCTTCCTCCGGCAGCAACAGTGCGACACCAAACAACAATGACCGGGCGAGAAAGCCCCCTTCAGGATGCCGTCATTGCGGCGGTCCACATTGGAACAATGAGTGCCTATATGCACAGATGAATGCCCATCAGGCTATGGATGATGGGACTGATGACGACTCAGACGATGCGGAACAGACTGAACCAGTAGGTGCCTTCAATGCAATTGTGGGTTCCATTTCTGAGGCACTAGCGGAGACCAGTGCTGGTATTCGTAAGAAGAAGGACTCATGTCCCGTACTCCAGGAAAGGGAAAAACAAGGCGAATGAAGGGATCCTCTTAACAAGAGAGGACTTAATGTTCGTCGAGATGAAGGTGAATGGCAGGCCCATTCGGGCTTATGATAGACACGGGTGCTTACCACACTACTTAGCCTCGACTCAGGGTGGAGCGCCTTGGAATAGTTTGTAGGGAAAGGTAAAGGTAGCGTCAAGGCTATCAACTCACCTCCCCAGCCAGTGGGATGGAATAGCTAAAGAAGTACCGGTAAGCTTGGTCCTTACGAAGGAAAATTCAGCCTGCGATGTAGGTGATCATAAGATGACTTCGAGTTGATTGTTGGGCTGCTGGAATTTCCTAAGCAAACCAACACCATGCCTGTACCATTTGCAGACATGCTACGAGATGATGGTAACACTAGGGCAAGCCCCTGCATTATCCCGTGCCTGCCCATGAAGATGGCCGTTGAGAACATTTCGGCATTGCAGTTGAAGAAGGGGGTCAAAAGGAATGAACCTCACGTTCCCGTGAAAGCAAACATCCCTAAGCCTGACATTGAAAGAATATGAAGCGAAGGGAGGGATCGCTCGCTCGGGATTTACCCATGTGCCGGACTGCGAATGAGTACCGATGAGGAAAGGGACGTGTAATTATGGGTCTAACTGGAAGTTTTGAAAGATGTCATGGCCACAAGTGATGACAGCTAACGACGAGTGCGCAAGACGCGAGTACAGCAGGAGCTTCGCCACTAGGTCGCGATCTGTGGACAGACATGAAAATTGAGTTGGTGGTACTGCGGCCGTCAGGCGTGAGGGCGCTGAGAAGCGCCACCATGGCCCCTGAGCACCTTGAGCCTTAACCAGAATGTCCAACAGTACCCGAACTCGGACGATGGTGTATAGGTAGATGTAATCCACACGAGAGTCATTACGGAGACGCAATTGAACTGGAAAATTGCTTCGATACAGGGATCATTGTACCCTCCAAGTCCCCATATGGGTCCCCTGTTCTATTCCAAAAGAAACATGATGGCAGCCTGCGACTCTGTGTGGATTATCGAGCTCTAAACAAGATCACCGTGAAGAACAAGTACCCCATTCCCCTAATGGCGGACTTGTTTGATAGACTGGGTGCTGCTACGGTGTTCACCAAGATAGATCTGAAGACAGGTTATTGGCAAGTTCGGATTGCAGAGGGTGATGAACACAAGACGACTTGTGTGACAAGATACGGGTCCTACGACTTCCTGGTCATGCCATTCGGCTTAACCAACGCCCCTGCTACGTTTTGCACTCTCATGAACCAAGTCTTCCGAGAGTACATCGACGAATTTGTGGTGGTCTACTTAGATGACATTGTGGTATATAGCCAGACATTGGAAGAACACCTGGGACACCTGCGGAAGGTCCTAGCACGGTTGCGAGAACATGAACTATATGTAAAGCTGTCCAAGTGCTCCTTTGCTCAGAAGCAAATTGATTTCCTCGGACATGTCATCGAGGAAGGACGCATCAAGATGGACCAGCAGAAAATCCAGGCCATCACAGATTGGCCGACACCTAAGGATGTCCACGCCTTGAGGGCGTTCCTTGGCCTATGCAACTTCTACAGGCGGTTCGTGAAGAACTACTCGCTTATCGCAGTGCCATTGACAGAACTCCTCAAAAAGGTCACACCTTGGGATTGGGGACCAAGGAGAGCAGAGGCCTTCAACGCATTAAAAGCGGCTATGTCTAGTAGTCCCGTCTTGGCCCTTCCTGATTTGGCCAAGCCGTTCGAGGTACAAACAGATGCTTCTGACTATGCACTCGGTGGAGTCCTGCTACAAGAAGGGCACCCTGTAGCGTACGAGAGTCGGAAGCTGAAGGATGCAGAGCGGCGCTATGCCGCCCATGAGAAAGAATTATTGGCTGTCGTCCACTGCTTGCGTCTCTGGAGGCCCTATCTGCTGGGAACCCCGTTCGTGGTCAAGACAGACAACACAGCTGTTAGCCATTTCATGACTCAGCCGAAGCTGAATGGTCGACAGGCCAGGTGGCAGGAACTCTTAGCTGAATTCCACTTCAACTTGGAGTATCGCAGTGGAAAGACCAATCATGTTGCTGATGCGCTCAGTCGGAGAGCTGACCTAGCATCGGTGTGCCTACTCGCCACCCTAAGGGGGAGCGAGGTAGCCACATCCATCAAGGACCAAATACGGGATCTACTCATCAAGGATCCTGCTGCTCAGTATTTGGTTGATTTGGTAGGACAGGGCAAGACTCGCCAGTTCTACATGGAAGATGGTTTTCTGAAAGTAAAAGGGAACCGACTTTATGTTCCTAAAGGAGGAGATTTGCGGAGGACTCTTCTAACGGAATGTCATGATACTCTGTGGGCCGGCCATCCTGGTGAAGAACGCACCATGGCGTTACTTCGTCGTGCCTATTATTGGCCTCAAATGGCCGATGATGTCGCTCAGTATGTGAAGACTTGTCTAGTATGCCAGAAGAACAAGTCGGACCGCTTGACACAAGCGGGACTCTTGGAACCACTCGTTGTCCCAAAGAGACCTTGGGAAAGCGTTTCCCTGGATTTCATCACCGGATTGCCCAAGGTCGGAGATCTCACAACCATCTTGGTTGTGGTGGACCGGTTTTCTAAGTATGCCACCTTTATTGCAGCCCCACAATATATATCAGCAGAAGATACAGCTCGACTCTTCTTCTCTCATGTCGTCAAATATTGGGGCCTGCCCAAAGACATTGTTAGTGACCGCGACTCACGCTTCACTAGCAATTTTTGGACCCAACTCTTCAAGTGCCTTGGGTCAAAATTGAGTCACAGCTCAAGTTTTCATCCGCAATCTGATGGCCAGACGGAGCGGTTCAATGGTATGTTGGAGGAATATCTCCGCCACTTTGTAACCGGATCGCAGAAGAATTGGGTGAAGCTTCTGGATGCTGCTCAACTGTGTTTCAATTCACAAAAGAGCTCTAGTACCAACAAAAGCGCTTTTGAAATTGTTACCGGACAGCAACCGCTACTCCCACACACTGTGAATGCACCAAACATGGCTAAATCTCCTCGAGCTGCCAGCTTCTCAAAAGAGTGGAAGCGGAATTTGGAGATAGTGCGGAGCTATCTTGTCAGAGCCCAAAAGCGGATGAAGAGGCATGCTGATCAGAATCGTCGCTTTGTTGAATATCAAGTAGGAGACAAAGTGATGGTCAAAATTCCAAAGCGGTACTTATTTGCAGGGGTCCATGACCCTCGTCTATTGCAAAAATACATTGGACCCTTGTCCATTGAAAAGCGTATTGGGAAGGTTGCATACCGGGTGGATACCCCAGCTTGGTGGAAAATTCATCCTGTCTTCCATGTCAGTCTCCTGAAACCTTTTCGGGAAGACACGGAGGATCCTTCGAGGAGCCAGCTCACAATACCCAGTATTCGAGGTCCCAATTCAACCGGGAAAAGGCGTGTTGAAGCTATCCTTGATGACAGAGTGATTCATGCCTCAAGGAAAGATCACCAGGAATTTTTGGTGAAATGGCAGGACTGTGATGCAGAAGAGAATACTTGGGAGAGGGGAACAAACCTCAAAGCCTACAAGAGCCTCATTGAAGATTATTTTGCAAGGAAGGCGCCGAGGACGTCGCCAACTCAGGTGGGGGAGAATGTCATGGGCGGCTTTCCAGCCATGCCCCATGACCCCTTGGGCGCGCCCCGTGGCGTCCTAGCGAACCTCCCAATGCCTAGCGCCACGGACGGCCCCGTGGTCTTGGCCGCGCCAAGTGACAAGCGCGCAGGTGCCTCTGTCGCCCCACCGATATCCCTCGCGAGCGCCATGCCGCAGGCAGAAGCCAACAGCGCCGCGCGCGCAGACCGTGATGCCAAAGACACTGCTGCTGACAACGGGCCTGCTGCTGCCTTATAGAAAACTAAGTCATTTTCATTGTAAATATAGAGTAGTTTATTTCATGCACTTTCCATTATGTTTCTCTAGCTTAATTAGGTCTACTCCTGTAACTTTGGTTTATTTTTTTTAAGTACTATTAGGGGGGATCAAGCAATCAAAACTTTCTAGCAAGCAAGCAATTCTCTGTACTGGTGTCTCTCCCCCTCGACACCGCGTTGCTTTTCTGTAATAGCTTTCATTAATGCAATCAAGCTTTCTTTCATTCTGAATTCTCATTTCTGTTCTCTCAATTTCTCTTGACATTGGTTTTCCCGTACGGCACTGACAATCTCGTCTAGCATACGGAGGGGACCTCAGTTGGCGGACAGCAACTGGACTGACATCAGTTGCCTAGCCGTACGTCGCCCTTCCAAGGAATCTCAGGAAGGCGCCGCGTATCAGTAATTATGTTATATGTTCTATGTATCTTCTCACACAAAATAAGAAAACTGCCATTCACCATTTTTGGTTCATGCTTCATAGGCCTTCAAGCAAAACCTTAAGTTTGAACCAACTGTTCTAAATTAAAAGTACCCAGAGCAAACAGATTAGATGTTTACACCTTAAAGGAGGGTGGGAACATGTCCAGCTAAGTAAATGCTAAGTCCATCTAGCATGAGGATCTATTTGCGAGAAGAGCATAAGGAAGCTTAATTCGAAAGGAGATAATGAGAGAAGCAGAGCATATTTCTAGAAAGACATTAAAGAAGTGAAGCTTGCCCTTCCAGTGTACGTTTTACTTATAGAGAAGAAAAGTTCAATAGGACAAAATGCCACCAAGTTACTACCGCAACACCTAAAAGGGTAGATACAAATCCCAATATAGTACAAGTTCAACTAAGAAGGGTGCTAATTTAAAATTATTGCAATTTTTTGTCACACACTAATCGGCACAGAGTCCTAAATGGATCACTGCCAAAACTTAAATACTACTAACGGAATGTTAAACACAATTGGTTAAGATATAAGAAGGTTGTTTTTCGGTCACATTCTAGTTGGCATAGCGCCAAAGATTAACTAATACTATGAAAAAATTTCATTCTTTCAATTTATTGCCACAAGTCCTAAAAATGCACGTAATTTGCACGGTGGATAACTGCGAAGATATTTTCTTTCTTTTTGGAGTAAAATTTCTTATTAAGTTGCAAATATCCCGTAGGTGCACTAACGCCTATGATTTGAAAGAAAAAGATGCACTTAATTTGCACGAAGATGGAGGGAAAAAATAAACTTAATTTGCACAAAGCTGAAAGGAAAAAATGCACTTAATGTAAATACATCTTGCAAAGATGCACTTAATGCAAGTCTTGGCAATACCAGTAGCAGGAACTTCCTATCTTCCTCAAAACTAATCTATTTTTACACTAATGCCATACATGGTTTCAATGCAAGTCTTTCTCCTTCCGAGCACGAATCCTCCAAGAATTCTCCAGGTTATCTTTTTTCAATGAAGGATATAACAGTTAAAATTTAGACTAGCCACAAATCCCAATTCCTTGGACTCAACTCAATGTTTAGTGCATCGTCAAAGTCACACTATGGAAAATATGTTATCATCGGTTTAGTTTATACAGGGGTTTGGCCAGAAAGTAAAAACTATGATGATGATGACAACATGAATGGAGTTCCATCAAGGTGGAAAGCATGATGTGAAAGTGTCACTCAGTTTAATTCTTTTCGTGGAACAAGAAACTCAGCGGAGATAATTAATTAATAAAGGCCTACATGCTAATGTGAAAAATCTTACCATCACAATAAATTCTAACGTGATACAAAGGGACACAGAACTCACACTTCCTCTATTGCTGTAATACTTCTTGTAAAGCGTGCATCTTACTTTGGTTATGCCCCTAGAACTGCTATAGGCATGGCGCCAAAGGCTCATTTGGAGTGTACAAGGCTCTTTGAGATGGAGATGGTACCTTCTTAGATATTTTGGCTGCAATGGATGAGACAATTGCATATTGGTATGGATTTCTTGTCCTTGTCATTAGGCTCATTTATTTCCACTTATACTATATGAATATCCTATTACTATTGCTGCATTTGCTGCAATGGAGAAAGGTATATTTATTTTTATTGCCGCTAGAAATTTTTGACCTTTATATCTATCTTTGGGAAACGAGCAACCTTAGGTTCTCACTGTTGCTGCTGGCACAATTAGATATCATTTTATCAAGATATTAACTCTGGGTTATGGAGCATCAATAATCGGTTTATCACTCTCCTCTAGGAATCCAAGTTGAAGGGAAAATTATTTCTATAAATACATGCCAAGATGGATGGAAACTGAAAGATGTTGTAGGCAAATTTTTTTTCTCCCATGACAAAAATACACCAATAAAGGACCAATTCTACAGTGTGATATTTTCAAAAGATGTTGGTGGCATCTTCATATTGAATTTTTTCCCTTCATCCTCAAACCTGACTTGATGGCTCCTAGTGACTTGATACTAGCTTCATGGCCTCCAATAGTATCGGTGACTTTATTTGGTAAAGTTTGCAATATCTTCAACATTGATTCTAGTACATCAATAGCATGCCCACTTGGTGCTGGTGTAGCTGCACTTCTGAAAGGGGCACACCTAGAATGAAGCCGTGCTGCCATCCGATTGGCCATGATGACCATAACAGATGTGTTGGATATCACACAAAACCCAATCAAGATATTGGTCAAGAGAATATTGCTACCACTTGACGAGCACAAAACCAGTATATAAAAACTAAAGCTCGTGCTTGTCAAAGATAGTATAAAAGATTGTCAAATCCACGACGATTAGGATATTTCTATGCTATTTATCATTGCTCGATCACCATTTGAGAAAATTAAAAATTATGACATAAAAGAGGATTAGGGTATTTTCATGATCGAAGGTAATAAAAGAGAAGATAAAATAAAGTCAATAATGAACTCTTGACAAATCTTTAATCTCCCTTGAAAACGTGGAGCCTTGTGCTTCTTTTCTACAAATCTTCAATCTCCCTTGAAAACTTGGAGCCTTGTGCTTCTTTTCTCTCTTTTTAGCTGCCAATGTTAGAGTGCAGCCAAAAGTGCCCTTTTTAAATGTCTAAGATAAGTATTTATATAAGAAGGGTGCTTTTCAGTCACATTCTAGTTGGCATAGTGCCAATGATTAACTAATACTATGACAATTTTTCATTCTTTTAATTTATTGCCATAAGTCCTAAAAATGCTCGTAATTTGCACGGTGGACAATTGCAAAGATTTTTTCTTTCTTTTGGGAGTAAAATTTCTTATTAAGTTGCAAATATCTCGTAGGTGCACTAACGCCTATGATTTGAAAGAAAAAGATGCACTTAATTTGCACGAAGTTGGAGGGGAAAAAATAAATTTAATTTGCACAAAGCTGAAAGGAAAAAATGCACTTAATGTAAATATATCTTGCAAAGATGCACTTAATGCAAGTCTTGGCAATACCAGTAGCAGGAACTTCCTATCTTCCTCAAAACTAATCTATTTATACACTAATGCCATACATGGTTTCAATGCAAGTCTTTCTCCTTCTGAGCACGAATCCTCCAAGAATTCTCCAGGTTATCTTTTTTCAATGAAGGATATAACAGTTAAAATTTAGACTAGCCACAAATCCAATTCCTTGGACTCAACTCAATGTTTAGTGCATCATCAAAGTCACACTATGGAAAATATGTTATCATCGGTTTAGTTTATACAGGGGTTTGGCCAGAAAGTAAAAACTATGATGATGACAACATGAATGAAGTTCCATCAAAGTGGAAAGCATGATGTGAAAACGTCACTCAGTTTAATTCTTTTTGTGGAACAAAAAACTCAGCGGAGATAATTAATTAATAAATGCCTACATGCTAATGTGAAAAATCTTACTATCACAATAAATTCTAACGTGATACAAAGGGGCACAAAACTCACACTTCCTCTATTGCTGCAATACTTTTTGTAAAGCGTGTATCTTACTTTGGTTATGCCCCGAGCACTCCTATAGGCATGGCGCCAAAGGCTCATTTGGGGTGTACAAGGCTCTTTGAGATGGAGATGGTACCTTCTTTGATATTTTGGCTGCAATGGATCAGAACATTGCAGATTGATATGGATTTCTTTTCCTTGTCATTAGGCTCATTTATTTTCACTTATACTATATGAATATCCTATTGTTATTACTGTATTTGCTGCAATAGAGAAAGGAATATTTGTTTTCTTTGCCGCTAGAAATTTTGGACCTTAATATCTATCTTTGGGAAACGAGCAATCTTAGGTTCTCATTGTTGCTGCTGGCACAATTAGATGTCATTTTATCAAGATATTAACTCTGGGTAATGGAGCTTCAATAATCGGTTTATCACTCTCCTCTGGGAATCCAAGTTGAAGGGAAAATTATTTCTATAAATACATGCCAAGATGGATAGAAACTAAAAGATGTTGCAGGCACATTTTTTGTGTCCCTCGACAAAAATACATCAATAAAGGACCTATTCTACAATTCTACAGTGTGATATTTTCAAAAGCTATTGGTGGCATCTTCATATTGAATTTTTCCCCTTCATCCTCAAACCCGACTTGATGGCTCCTAGTGACTTGATACTAGATTCATGGCCTCCAATAGTATCAGTGGCTTTTTTTGGTAAAATTTACAATATCTTCAATATTGATTCTAGTACATCAATGGCATGCCCACTTGGTGCTGGTGTATCACGACCCAAAATCACCAGCCGCGATGGCACCTAACTCAACCCTCTAGGTAAGCCAACTAACAGATAAAAACCACTCATCTAAGATTATAAGAAAATAGAGAATAGATAATTGAACATTTACAAATTTATCCAAGACTTGGTAGTACGACTCATGAGCTTCTAAGACTTAGAATTTACAAAGCTAGTATGAATAAATACATGTTCTGTTTGAAAGATACAAAAACAGAATAACAATACCTAAGCTACCAAGGACAAGAGGCAGCTATATCCGGAATGCGCGAACATCTTCGTAATTAGCACCCAACATCAGCAGCAGCACAACTTCAAAAATCTGTACACATCGTACAGAAGTGTAGTATCAGTACAACCGACCCCATAAATTGGTAAGTATTTTATCTAACCTCGTCGAAGTAGTGACGAGGCTTTTAGTTAAAAGATATTTATTGTTATAACCTGTACATTAGATTAACAGTAGAAGCAGTTCAAAGCATAAAAAAGTACCGTATGCAACTCTGCAAGATAGTCAACAATTACTAAAGAGAATCACAGTAGTAGATTTACAATCTTTCCTGGTATAAGAAGTATATCCAAGATATCACGTCAAACGGCAAGGTAACACCATTCGTGCTTCTATCTCTGCCTCACCATATATATATATATATATATATGTAACTTATTTGTGACAAATCAATTAGAACGACGACACCCTTCGTGCATTCAACTCATCCACCCAAATATACCAGTAACAGAACCAACCAAATGATAGAAATATCGATAACAGGAATTACAAAGTAGGAAATATGCAAGTACAACAATGGACAAGGATACGCATGTGGGCAATAGTAAAAGACTAAGCGAAAAACATGTGATTAATAACAACAATTGGAAAACAAAGGATATCAACTTCAATTAACTAGCATATTGGAGGCCTAAGTACAAATATAATAAATAAGACGGAAATACATGATTTTTACAAGTTGACAGGTAAGGGCATGAATGGCTAACATGGTGTAAGGCTTATACTAAAGTGCAACAGAATAGATACAGCATGAGTATAATTATAAAAGCAGGAAATAGGTATGGTATTTGCAAGTTAAGCAAGTAGAAGGTATGAGCAACAAAAAAACAATGGAAATAGAGATCAAGGATTGACCAATAGCAACAAGTCACAACAGATCTAAAATTATGATAATAACAGTTCACGGTGAAGACATGAACGCATACATGGAAGACTGATATCAAACATAATGCATGTCCTTCAACCTCAAACACCCATCGTACCATGACCTCATGATAACACACAATCATAACAATATAAATGAAATAGCATGGTATCACCCTTCGTGCTTTTACTCTCAAATAATATGGCACGGCATCACCCTTTGTGCTTTTACTCTCAATAACATGGCAAAGCATCACCCTTCGTGCTTTACACTCTTCCTCACATGATAATGAATATAAAATGGCACGGTCATCACCCTTCGTGCTTTACACTCTTCCTCACATTTACACTTCCTCACAAGATAATGAATACAAAATGGCACGGCATCACCCTTCGTGCTTTACACTCTTCCTCACATGATAAGGAATATAAAATGGCACGGCATCACCCTTCGTGCTTTACACTCTTCCTCACATGATAAGGAATATAAAATGGCACGGCATCACCCTTCGTGCTTTACACTCTTCCTTACCAAGCATATGAATATCAATAAAATGGCAAGGCATGAAGTATAGATAACATCAACGAGAGTGTTCAACGACTATTCCAAACAAATTCTCAATCACTGCTTTACAAACCAACAATGATTCAATGAACCCTTAAGGGCCATATAATTCAAGTACATCCACAAATCCCACAATTTATCAACAACACAAGTATGGAATCTAGCCTCTCAAAATATCAACCGTCGCAATGTATTAATGATTATTCATAGAGATGACCGAACTAGACGCATTAATGTATTCTCAGAATTCTATCAAATTTGATCAAGTTATATTAGGCTAAGTCTCGATTCTAACATTTAATATTATGTTCTCAATATCTAGAAGTCAGGTGAGGCATGAAGCAAGAAGGTCACGAAATTCTACAAACACAAATGTAACCTAATCCACCCCCCAACATGATTAACCCTAGCGCATACATATATGCTCGTCACCTCATATTTGTATCACCCCCGCATGTAGCAAACAATTAAAAATAGGAGGAAAAATTACCTCAACAAAGTTAGGCAAAACACTTACCTCGAACAAGCCAACAACAATACCGAGCAAGCCAAGCGATGCTCCAAAAATGCCATCAAGCGCGTAGTGACCTCCGAACGGCTCAAAACTAGCAAAAATCAACTCAAATACATCAAATAAATCCAAGGAAACAATTCCAAATGATAAAAATCGAATCCTAAATCATATCCCAAATCCGGCAAAAAATCACACCCGGGCCCATACCTCGGAACCCAACAAAACTCACAAAATTTGATAATCCATTCAATTATGTGTCCAACCATACTAGTTTCACCCAATTCCGACTCCAAATCGATGTTCAAAACTCAAAAATTCATATTATGAAACTTTAGGCCAAAACCCCAAATTTTCTCTTTAAAATTCATCAAGAAAAAAAAAACGAAGATAGATTCATGGAATATTGCCAAAAACAAGTAGAGAACACTTATCCCAATTCATATGATGAAAATCGACTAAAAAACTGCCCAATTCCGAGCTCCCCAACTCAAAATATGTTAAATGAACAAAACTCTCATTTTAACGTTGTTCTGCCTCGTTTCTTGTGCCAAATAATCTCGAAACTCGCTTTTGATGCCTCCAATGGATTCCTTGCAAAATTGTAGTCAGGTTAGACTCTTGAACCTCTCCATTTGACCTTATATTGAAGGAGATATGTTGGTTTCTATATTTAAAAATAGTGTAAATTTTTAAATACGAAGTCAGTGGCAATTTCGTAATTAATTTGAAATATCTGGCAACCAAATTCTTAGTAAAATGACCATAAACTCCTCATACGATGTCCAAATTCGATGATTCTTTTTTGCTATTGCCCTGTAATTACGATACGGATCTAATGCTTCAATAAAAACAGAAATTGGAGCTCATTTGCTTAATGTAGTACCATTTATGCTTGAAGAAACAACGTCGAAATATTAACAAAAACGAGCGCAACACAATCCAAACCTATCCGAAACTCACCCGAGCCCCTCGGGACCACGTCCAAACATACCAACAAGTCCCATAGCATAACATGGACTTACTCGAGGCCTCAAAACACACATAATAACATCGAAACGACGAATCACACAATCAATCCAAAAATCAATGAACTTGAAACTTCAAACTTCCACAACCGATGGCGAAACCTATCAAATCACGTCCGATTGCCCTCAAATTTTTTACACAAGTCACATTTGATATTACGGGCATGCACCAACTTCCAGAGCTGAAATCCGACCCCGATTTAAAAAAGTCCACTCTCGGTCAAACTTTCCAAAAAATCCAACTTTCGCCATTTCGAGCCAACTTCAACTACGGACCTCCAAGTCACAATTTGGACGCGCTCCTAAGTCCAATATCACCCAACGGAGCTAACGGAACCATCAAAATTTCAATCCGAGGTCAAATACTAAAAAGTCAAACTCGGTCAACTCTTTCAAATTTAAAGCTCCCTAGTTGAGAATCATTCTTCCAAAGCAGTCCCGAATAACCTGAAAACCAAACCGATGATTCACATAAGTAAAAATACATCATACGGAGCTACTCACACCCATAAACTGCCAAGCGAAGTGCAAATACTCAAAACGACCAGTCGGGTCGTTACATCCTCCACCACTTAAACACGCAAAGCTATCAAATCACGGTGTAACCCTACTACGCATAAACTCGGGGGTGATCCCACGTCACCCTGATCCACATAAGCCTGCCAACCCAACATAATTAGAGATCCATATTTCAACCTTAGTCCTTAAACCTTAGAACTCAATCTCTATCATCCAGAACTCATTACAAGACCCGAATCCCACAGCCACACACTATAAAAGTCTGAACAAGCTGTATCAAGTCACAACCATAACACAAGATGTAATCACATGATATACCCCATCAGTTCGACACTTACAGTAGGAACTGCTGACCACCATTACGGCCCAAAACAAATTCGATGCCGGTAAAAAACCTCATATCGATTAGAACCTCATTCAAAACCTTCATACCCTACCGATGATGAAAGAAACACGCATAACTGCTTAACCACTCATCTGATCTATAAGCCATAGTAACTCATTCGCCCGACCAGGGCCATTGTCTACATCCTCAATAAAATATAGTGTTATTCTTCCAAACCTTCCTCATCCCAATACAATATCACAAATCTCAGGTCTGGAAACCTTATCTCAGCCAATACGAGCAGCCACACCGACAAGCATCAACAATAATCATATGGAGTCACACACAACCCGGTGCTACACTAACAAGTAATAATTCAGACATGACAGATAACATTAAGAAAACTAAATACAAAAAACTACTAAGAAAGTTAAGCAGGTAGGGAAATTTTAGCATTTTACTATGAACTATTCTCAACAAGGTGAAAGCAAAATACACAAAATAGAAATAAGGAGCCACATTTCATCATTGTACCGTTGCGGCGTGCAACCCGATCCCATCATATCAATCCATATAGGGTACCATCAAGCCATAATACTCGGGCTCACTGATCACATGTGCGTCAATATCAAGCACAACTGAGTGCACAAAAATATAACTGTGGGAAAATTATTAGGAACAAACAATACTGAGAAAGACAAGCACAACTATGGTGCAATGAGCAAATCAACATCACAAAGGCCATCTCGCCCATAATGCCAGAGTCCAATCTGAATCACAATATGCGTGCGAAGAATCATGTAACCCTCACATCCCGCCATAGTATAAGAGAGAAACATATAACATAAACCAAGGCACGAATGACATCCATTCCACCCTATGGTATACATATGGTAACAACTGCGCAAGAACAAATATGTCATATCCGATACAGAATACACATTCTCATTAGGCTCAAAATAATCCCCAAACCAAATTGCGATCATCCTCAAACATGTAATAAACCTTCCAAAAGTCTATAACAACCTTTCCATAACACCTACCATCAATCATCCAATCCTCTACATTTCTTCTTAACTCGCAAACAAGGAATAGTCTGCCAACAAGAACATTCAGTCTTTGAGCCTCACGAATATTAGAATTT
The DNA here is from genome assembly GCF_001879085.1 of Nicotiana attenuata. Taxonomy (NCBI): domain Eukaryota; kingdom Viridiplantae; phylum Streptophyta; class Magnoliopsida; order Solanales; family Solanaceae; genus Nicotiana; species Nicotiana attenuata. The sequence goes on from NW_017673843.1 coordinate 25,370, forward strand.
TCATACCCAATATAAACACCGCTACTCAAATAGCTAACACGTAATTCATACTCCATCATCTCACGGAGACACACCCATAAGTCGAAACACAATGTACCTGCCAACAGGGGAACTCTACTTCGATGGGAACACATAGTGCCAGCAAGACCATAAACACCCGAAATTGTCCGAGACATCAAGATCTCATATCATTCTCTCCGAAACTATCTACAACCTTGCACATGCAACTTTTCAACCCCACATGGCGCATCGCCTCTAACATGCTAACTCGCGACACTACAAAAATCTCATAGTCAACTCTGAACCTTACGCAAATTGAACACTTCATCAACCGAGAATCTTTCATTTATCTCAATTCAGGAAATAACCACATGCAATATAGCTTCTGTACCTATAGAAAACATCAACTCCGACCGTGGTCATAACTATGATAAATTCTTCGGAACTCAGTAACACATAATCGAGTAATCAGAACCAATCGCCTCCAACTCAACCGAGTCACGCAGACCGCCCACCCGAAAGTAACTCAATCCGATATGACCGCCCTGAGGGAACTTCCTGGGAACCCGAAGCCATTTCTTGCATCACCCTAACATTGACTTGTAGACCTTTCTTGACAAGGAAATATCGCGGATCCGATTACCATTTGCTATCGTTTTCAAGCCCACCCGTAGATAAATTCAAAAGTCCTTAAAGGCTACATAAGACTTGGAACTTGCCAGAACCTTCTCGATAACCACTCATCTTATTCTGATCTTCAATACACAGCTAATACACGTCGAGCAACCCATGCTTCACCAGCATATGCCTATTCAAAAAAATAACCTAGCAATCTCTCGGTTTAGAAACTGATACGACCCATGATCCTACAATTCGATTGTCATTAGTAGCTTCCACCACTTAGCTCGAAGCCATAGAACACCTCATAAGTTACCCAAAGTACCATATCTTCACAGCATGCCCCGATACTGCATGACTATTTAGCTGAATACTTTAAAACTCATGCAATGCTGATCATAGAACACCCCGAAGACTCTAACAAGCGCTTACCCATCATTGCAATAGTCAAACAACTTCCCCAAATGCTCTGAAATGATACATATGCACTCCACCGAATGGAAACCGCATACGAGGCACACGATCCAGACCTATCATGCAGGAGATGGCCCATCGGTTATACTCAAATCGACATCTTGCCATGAACTTACCTTAATCACAATAGCCAGGCCACCCGCCAATCTTCCCAAATCTGCGCTTACAAACTAGACATATGAACCCGCCTCATACCCCAAATGAACGACTAGAAGATTTAACACTGGATCTGTTTTTGAAGCTAGACAACACATTGCGATGATAATCAAGCATTCATAGCCCGTCATAATCTATCTGCAACATCACCAATCATCGTCACATAGCGAATACTGAGCGCACAACATCATATATAAGTGATCGAGAAGAGTCAAAGTCATAGGTATCAAGCTGAAACAAGGCCGCACGATAAGGAAAGAAGAAAGGGAATTTTTTTCCTAAATACCTTGTAGCTTCCCGAAGATAGGTTTGGACGGCATCATACCCATCCGCAGGACTCTACTAAACACTTGCTCATGACTCGTAGAACCTACGAACCTAGTGCTCTGATACCACCTTGTCACGACCCAAAATCACCAGTCGCGATGGCACCTAACTCAACCCGCTAGGTAAGCCAACTAACAGATAAATACCACTAATCTAAGATTATAAGAAAATAGAGAATAGATAACTGAACATTTACAAATTTATCCAAGACCTGCTGTTACGACTCATAAGCTTCTAAGACTTGGAATTTACAAAGCTAGTATCAATAAATACACATTCTTTCTGAAAGATACATAAACAGAATAACAAAACCTAAGCTACCAAGGACAAGAGACAGCTATATCCAGAATGCGCGAACATCTTCAGAATTAGCACCCGACATCACCAGCAGCTCAACTTCAAAAATCTGTACACATCGTATAGAAGTGTAGTATCAGTACAACCGACCCCATGTACAGGTAAGTATTTTGTCTAACCTCGTCGAAGTAGTGACAAGGATTTTAGTTAAAAGATGCTTATTGTTATAACCTGTACATTAGATTAATAGTAAAAGCAGTTCAAAGCATAACAGATAAAAGTACCGTATACAACTCTGCGAGATAGTCAACAATTACTAAAGGGAATCATAGTAGTAGATTTACATTCTTTCCCGGTATAAGAAGTATATCCAAGATACCGCATCAAACGGCACGGTAACACCCTTCGTGCTTCTATGTACTATATATAAAATTTATTTGTGACAAGTCAATTAGCACGGCAACACCCTTCGTGCATTCAACTCATTCTCCCAAATGTACAAGTAACAGAACCAACCAGATGATAGAAATATCGATAACAGAAATTATAAAGTAGGAAATATGCAAGTACAACAATGGACAAGGATACGCATGTAGGCAACAGTAAAAGACTTAGCGAAAAGCACGTGAGTAATAACAACAATTAGAAAACAAAGAATATCAACTTCAATTAACTAGCATATTGGAGGCCTAAGTACAAATATAATAAATAAGACGGAAATACATGATTCTTACAAGTTGACAGGTAAGGGCATGAATGGCTAACATGGTGGAAGGCTTATACTAAAGTGCAACAGAATAGATACAGCATGAGTATAATTATAAAAGCAGGAAATAGGTATGGTATTTTCAAGTTAAGCAAGTAGAAGGTATGAGCAACAAAAAAACAATGGAAATAGAGATCAAGTATTGACCAATATTAACAAGTCACAACAGATCTAAAATTATGACAATAACAGTTCAAGGTGAAGACATGAACGCATACACGGAAGATTGATATCAAACATAATGCATGTCCTTCAACCTCGCCTGCACGGAAACACCCATCGTACCATGACCTCATGATAACACACAATCATAGCAATATAAATGAAATGGCACGGCATCACCCTTCGTGCTTTTACTCTCAAATAATATGGCACGGCATCACCCTTTATGCTTTTACTCTCAAATTCATGGCACGGCATCACCCTTCGTGCTTTCCACTCTTCCTCATATGATAATGAATATAAAATGGCACGGTCATCACCCTTCGTGCTTTACACTCTTTCTCACATTGACACTCTTCCTCACAAGATAATGAATACACAATGGCACGGCATCACCCTTCGTGCTTTACACTCTTCCTCACATGATAAGGAATATAAAATGGCACGGCATCACCCTTCGTGCTTTACACTCTTCCTTACCAAGCATATGAATATCAATAAAATGGCAAGGCATGAAGTATAGATAACATCAACGAGAGTGTTCAACGACTATTCCAAACAAATTCTCAATCACTGCTTTACAAACCAACAATGATTCAATGAACCCTCAAGGGCCATATAATTCAAGTACTTCCACAAATCCCACAATTTATCAACAACACAAGTATGGAATCTAGCATCTCAAAATATCGGCCGTAGCAATGTAATAATGATTATGCACAGAGATGACCGAATTAGACGCATTAATGTATTCTCGGAATTCTATCAAATTTGATCAAGTTATATTAGGCTAAGTCTCGATTCTAACATTTAATACTATGTTCTCAATATCTAGAAGTCAAGTAAGGCATGAAGCAAGAAGGTCACGAAATTCTACAAACACAAATGTAACCTAATCCACCCCCCCCTCCCCAGCATGATTTACCCTGGCACGTACATATACGCTCGTCACCTCATATATGTATCACCCCCGCATGTAGCAAACAATGACAAATAGGAGCAAAGATTCTCTCAACAAAGTTATGAAAAACACTTACCTCGAATAATCCAATAACAATACCGAGCAAGCCATGCGATGCTCCAAAAATGCCATTACGCGCGTAGTGACCTTCAAACGACTCAAAACTAGCAAAATGAAACTCAAATACATCAAATAAATCCAAGGAAACAATTCCAAATGATAAAAATCGAGTCCTAAATCAAATCCCAAATTCGCCCAAAAATCACACCCGGGCCCACGCCTCGGAATCCAACAAAACTCACAAAATCCGATACCCATTCAAGTACGAGTCCAACCATACTAGTTTCACTCAATTCCGACTCCAAATAGATGTTCAAAACTCAAAAATTCATATTATGAAACTTTAGGCCAAAACCCCCAATTTTCTCTGTAAAATTCATCAACGAAAAGCTAAAATCGAAGATAGATTCATGGAATATAACCAAAAACGAGTATAAAACACTTACCACAATTCATATGGTGAAAATCAACTAAAAAATTGCTCAATTCCGAGCTCCCCAACTCAAAATATGTTAAATGAACAAAACTCTCATTTTAACACTGTTCTTCCTCGTTTCTAGTGCCAAATAATCTCGAAACTCGCTTTTGATGCTTGCAATGGATTCCTTGTGAAATTGTAGTCAAGTTATGCTCTTGAATCACTCCATTTGACCTTATATTGAAGGAGATATGTTAGTTTCAATATTTGAAAATAGTGCAGATTTTTAAATACGAAGTCAGTGGAAATTTTGTGTCACGACCCTGGTTCACCCTCCGTGAACCATCGTGACGGCACCTAGTCTCATGACTAGGTAAGCCTAAATTGCGGAAGAAATCAAATTTTGCGGAAGTAAAGCAATTTAAAACAGGAATAAAAAATAAACAACATTTAAATGTGCCGCTCGGCATACATAATATTCAACTCCCAAAACCAACACATAAATCCAAGACCCGGAAACCCATGAATCACAAGCTAAGAAATACTACATAGCTCTAACTCCAGAATGTCTAACAAGAACTGAAATACAGAAGGGCTAATACTAAATAGCAAGAATCGAAAGAGACTCATCGGTCTGCGGACGAGGCAAATATACCTCGAAGTCACTATAGCAGTTGTCTCGCCTCAGGGGTGATAGAACTGAGTCGAAGTACCTGGATCTGCACATGAAAAATATGCGCAGGAAGGGCATGAGTACACCACTGTGGTACTCAGTATGTGCCAAGCCTAACATTGGTTGGGTAGTGACGAGGAAGGTCAGGGCCCTACTGAGGTTAAATAGAATAAAAAATTCAACAGCGTAACTAAGAATAGTATAAATAAGTGCAGCAGTGAAAGTATCACAGAACATAGAGAATAACGACAACTGAAACAGAAACAAGAATCACAGTAAAACCAGTACAGCTCAATGCAGAAGTAACAGTCGGGGGATCTCCCAGTATACCGTCCTGTAGTCCCCAAATGTAAATATGCAGTGGATCTCCCGGGTGTAGTCCCGTAGTCCAACTCATAAATGCGCGGGGATCTACCGGAATACCACATCCGTAGTCCCAAATGTAAATACTCAGTACTGGGGATCTACCGGGTGCTCTCGTAGTTCCAATGTAAAAGTGCAAGGGGGATCTCCAAAAAATGCATTTTTCCATAGTGCCAAAGTAAACATACAGGAGAGCTCCCGGGATACCGTCCCATAGTCCCAAAATAAATACACAGTAGCAACAAGAATTCAATTCAATCATTTTCATACCAAGGTAAAGCAGATAATTCTATCCTAGCATGCTTCACGTAATACAAATAAGGCAGTTAAGTCAAGTAGAGCAATTTAGCCACGTAGACATGCTCCTATAGACTAACAGCATGCTTAATTTCCAGATAGCGTAAGTAAGAAGAGGAAGAACATAATTTAAGGCTATTTTTAATGAATAAACCGAATTTTCAACAATTAGCACAAGTATGCACTCGTCATCCCACGTACAAGGCATTTCGATTAACAAATATACCAATCCTAAGGGGAAGGTCCCCCACACAAGGTAAGGCAAACCACTTACCTCGAACCAGCTCAATTATCAACCCGAAACCACGTTCTTGCCACGAGTATTCGACTCCAAATGGCCCAAATCTATTCAAATAAATTTCATAATATAAATAACACTTCAAATAACTGATTCTACAAGGAAATTCTAAGCTAATACGCGAAATTAGGTAAAATGACCAAAATGCCCCTCAGGCCCACATCTCAGAACGGGTAAAATTTATATTTTCAGAATCCTCATACTCTCACGAGTTCATGCATACCAAAATTATCCAAATCTAAGGTCAAATTTCCAACAAAAAGTCGAATTTTAGGTCTAAGAACTTTCTTCCACTCTTTCCCAAATTTTCATCTCCAATCCGAAATTAAATGATGAAACTAACTATAGATTGATGGAATATAACTAGAAAGGGTTAAAGAATCGTTACCCAATGATCTCCTCTTCAATTTCCTCTCAAAATCGCCCTCTCCCGAGCTCCAAATCGAATTTCCAACATTTGAAACTAAAACCCTCGAAATCTCATATTTCTGCCCAGCTGTTTCTGCATCTGCGGTCCCGCATTTGCAGAACAATGGTCGCATCTGTGAGTTTTCACTTAAGGCCCATCTTTCGCATCTGCGACTCCCCGTCCGCAGATGCGGTACCGCTCCTGCAGAAATTCCATCGCTTCTGCGGTTCCTGCTGAGCTCTCCAGATTCCGCTTCTGCGACCACAAGTCCGCTTCTATGGCACCGCACATGCGGAACCCAAACTGCAGGTGCGGTTATGACAGATACCAGCAGCTTCAGCTGCTTCAAATTCCAAAACCTCCCGTCAACCATCCGGAATCATCCCGAGGCCCCTGGGACCTCAACCAAAGGCACCAACAAGTCTAATACCACTGTCCAAACTTGTACCAATCCTTAAAACACCTAAAACAACATCGAAACCTCAAATTAACCATGGATTCAAGCCTAAGAACTCTAAATTTTCTAAAAAAACACTTTCGATCAAAAAGTCTATCAAACCTCGTTCGAATGACCTGAAATTTTGCACACACGTCATATTCAACACTACGGGGCTACTCCAACTTCCGAAATTCCATTCCGACCCTCAGATCAAAATCACCGGAAACATCAAAATTCTATCTTTTCGGCATTTCAAGCCTAAATTAGCTACGGACCTCCAAAACACAATCCGATCACGCCCCTAAGTCCGAAATCACCCAACGGAGCTAACGGAACTATCAGAATCCCATTCCGAGGCCGTCTTCACACTATTCTGACTATGGTCAAATTTCCAAGACTTAAGATCTCATTTAGGGACTAAGTGTCCCAAAACTCTCCAAAATTCAAAACCGAACATCCCGGCAATTCAAATTAGTAGAAATAAACACGAGGAAAGCAGTAAATAGGGGATCGGGGCATAAATTCTAAAAATGACCGGCCGGGTCGTTACATCCTTCCACACTTAAACATTCGTTCATCCTCGAAGGAGCACAAAGACATACCTGAAGTAGTGAAAAGATGAGGGTAACGGCTGCGCATGTCTTGCTCGGTCTCCTAGGTCGCCTCCTCGATCGGCTGACCCCGCCATTGAACCTTCACTGATGAAATGTTCTTTGACCTTAGCTTCCTAATCTACCTGTCCAGTATTGCCACTAGCTCCTCAACATAAGATAGTTCCTTTTCCAACTGGACTAAGCTGAAATCCAACACGTGCGACGGATCACCATGATACCTCCGGAGCATTGAGACATGAAATACCGGATGAACTCCTGCCAAGCTGGGAGGTAAGGCAAGCTCGTAAGCAACCTCCCCAACACGACTCAATATCTCAAAAAGGTCAATAAACCTCGGACTCAACTTCCCCTTCTTCCCAAATCTCATAACGCCCTTCATAGGCGAAACCCGAAGTAGAACCCGCTCTCCAACCATGTAGGAAACATCACGAACCTTCTGGTCCGTGTAACTCTTCTGTCTGAACTCCGCCAATGGCAAGAACTGATCCCAAGAAACTCCAAACTCAATCACACACGCACGGAGCATATCCTCAAGAATCTGAATAGTGTGCTCGGACTGTCCGTCCGTCTGAGGGTGGAATGCTGTGCTCAACTCCACCCGAGTACCCAACTCATGTTGTACGGCTCTCCAGAATCGCGATGTGAACTGAGTACCTCTGTCTGAAATGATGGAAATTGGAATACCATGCAGACGGACAATCTCCCAGATATAAATCTCCGTCAACCGCTCCGAAGAATAGGTAGTACACATAGGGATGAAACGCGCGGACTTGGTCAGCCGATCCACAATAACCCAAATGGCATTGAACTTCCTCAAGGTCCGTGGGAGCCCAGATACGAAGTCCATGGTGATGCGCTCCCACTTCCACTCCGAAATCTCTATCTGCTGAAGCAATCAACCCGGTCTCTGGTGCTCATACTTCACCTGCTGACAATTAAGGCACCGAGCTACAAACCCAACTATATCTTTATTCATCTACCTCCACCACTAGTTCTGCCTCCTGATACATCTTCGCGGCACCCGGACGAATGGAATACCGCGAACTATGGCCTCCTCTAGAATCAACTCCCGAAGCCCATCAACATTAGGTACACAACTCGACCCTGCATCCTCAATACCCCATCATCACCTAAAGTCACATCTCGAGCATCGCCATGCAACACTTTGTCCTTGAGGACAAGCAAATGAGGGTCATCAAACTGACGCTCCCGGATACGATCAAACAAGGAAGACCGAGAGACCACGCAAGCTAGAACCCGACTGGGCTTTGAAAGATCCAATCTCACAAACTGGCTGGCTAAGGCCTGAACATCCATCGCCATAGACCTCTCTGCTGCTGGTAAATAAGCCAAACTCCCCAAACTCTCTGCCGACAGCTCAGAGCATCGGCCACCACATTGGCCTTGCCCAGGTGATACAAGATAGTGATGTCATAATCCTTCAGCAGCTCTAGCCATCTCCTCTGGCGCAAATTAATGTCCTTCTGCTTGAACAAATCTTGCAAACTCCGGTGATCAGTGTATATCTCACAAGGCACGCCGTACAAATAATGAAGCCAGATCTCCAAGGCGTGAACTATGGCAGCTAACTCAAGATCATGGACCTGCACGGCCTCCACTTTCTTCGGATCCACCTGAATACCCACTCGCGAAACCACGTGACCCAAGAACGCCCGAAATCCAACCAAAACTCACATTTCGAGAACTTAGCATACAACTTCTTTTCTCTCAAGGCCTGGAGCACTGTCCTCTGGTGCTGCTCATGATCCTCCCGACTCCGGGAGTATACTAGAATGTCATCAATAAAAACAATCATGAAGGAATCAAGATACGGCCGGAAAACACTGTGCATCAGGTGCATAAAGGTTGTTGGGGCGTTAGTCAGCCCAAATGACATAACAAGGAACTCGTAATGACCATACCGAGTCCTGAAGGTTGTCTTCGGGATATCTGGCTCTCGAATCTTCAACTGATGATAGCCTGAACGTAAGTCAATCTTAGAAAACACACAAGCACCATGTAACTGATCAAACAGGTCATCAATACGAGTCAAAGGATAACAGTTCTTCACTGTCACCTTGTCCAACTGACGATAATCAATACACATATGCATAGAACCATCCTTCTTCTTCGCAAATAAGACAGGAGCACCCCATGGTGATACACTGGGCCGAATGAAACCCTTATCAAGTGATTCCTGCAACTGCTCCTTCAACTCCTTCAACTCAGGAGAAGCCATACGGTACGGAGGGATGGAAATGGGCTGAGTGCCCGGCAACAGATCAATGCCAAAATCAATGTCTCTATCGGGCGTCATGCCCGGAAGATCAGCTGGAAACACATCAGGGAAATCCCGTACTACTGGGACTGAATCAACAGAAGGAGTATCCATACTGACATCTCTCACATAAGCTAGATGCGCATCACAACCTTTCTCAACCATACGTTGATCCTTAAGAAAAGAAATAACTCTACTGGGAGTGTGACCTAAAGCACCCCTCCACTCAACACGCGGTACACCTAGCATGGCCAGTGCCACGGTTTTGGCGTGATAATCAAGAATAGAATAATGGGGCGACAACCAGTCCATGCCCAAGATAATATCAAAATAAACCATGCTGAGCAATAATAAATCGGCCTTGGTCTCAAAACCACTAAGAACAACCAAACATGACCGATAAACGCGGTCTACAACAAGAAAATCTCCCACATGAGTAGAAACATAAACCGGAGAACTCAAAGAATCCCGAGATACACCCAAATGCGGAGCAAAATAAGAAGACACATAAGAATAAGTGGAGCCTTGATCGAATAGAACCAATGCACCTCTATGACAGACCAAGATAGTACCTGTGATGACAGAATCGGAGGCGACAGCCTCAGTACGGGCGGGAAGAGCATAGTATCTGGCCTGGCCTCCCTCTCGAGGGCGACCTCTACCACCCCGGCCTCCACCTCTAGCTAGCTGGGCCGATGAGGTGGCAACTAGGGCTGGGATCATCTCCTGAGAACTCTGCGAGGCATGCTATGGCTAATAAGTCTGTGGAGGTGCACCCCTCCTAAGTCTGGGGCAATCCCTCACCATATGGCGTGTGTCACCACACTCAAAACAAGCTCTAGGAGGACGTGGCGGCTGTGACTGGCTCGGGCCAGGTCTGCTGGGCTGACCACTGGAAGTACCCCGCGCAGGAGGCGCACTAGACATTGGAGGTGCATAATAAGGCTCCTGAGGCCTAGGTGGGGCTGGAATACCACTGACTGCTGGAATAGCTGAATAAACGGGGCGACTTATATGACCCCTACCATGACGACCTATAGCTGGAGCACGGGCACCAGAATAATGGCCCGACTCTCGAGACCTCTTGGCCTCCCTCTCCTCTCTATACCTAGCATGCATACCCTCAATCCTCCTAGCAATGCTCACCACCTGGTAATACGAAATATCCATCTCCAACTCACGAGCCATGTTAGACCTGATGCTGGGAATAAGCCCCTCAATAAACCAGCGAACCTTCTCGCGAATCATAGAGACCAAAGCTAGTGCATGTCTAGCCAAATCGGTGTAACGGACAACATACTCCGAGACAGTCATAGTACCCTGGCGCAAATGCTCAAACTCCGCACGCGCCAGGCATCTCTAAGACTCTGGGGAACATACTCCCTCGTGAACATATCTGAAAACTGGGCCCAAGTCAGGGAAGTCGCCTCATCCGTACTGTCTGACTCATAAGCACGCCACCACTGATAGGCGGCTCCTCGAAGCTGGAAGGTAGTGAAGGAAACCTCGCTCGATCCTGATATGCCCATAGTACGGAGGATACGGTACCACTCCTTAAGAAATCCAAAAGCATCCTCTGAGGCTAGTCCGCTAAAAGTTGGAGGCTGATACTTCTTGAACCTCTCAAGCCTCTTCTGCTCCTCCTCTGAAGCTACTGCCCTCTCCTCGGGCTGAGCTGGGGCTACCGGCTGTATAGGAATAGTCTCTGGAACCTGATCAAATATGCACTCACTACTCAGGAGTGCGGGCGGCGGGAGTCTGTGCTCCTCCCCCGGCCTGGGATGTAGCTGCAGCAAGGGAAAGCAACCCTGCCTGAGCTAGAGTGGTGTACATAGTCATAAACTGTGCCAAAGTCTCCTGGAGTGATGGAGTAGTAGTAGTAGATGCATCAGGTGTCTGGACTCCGGCTGGTACTGCTGGTGGTACCTCGGTGGCAGCTCGCGCGAGTGCTCTGGCTGCACCACGAGCGCGTCATCGGCCTCTACCCCGGCCCCGGCCTCTGACGGCTCCAGTAGGGGGCGCGAGTGCCTGGTCATCTCGAGTAGCACGTGTCCTCACCATCTGTGAGAGAATAAAAGACAGAAGTTTAGAATTGTGAAATAAAAAATCTCGCACGACAAGGAAATCAAACTAAGCGGAATTTTCCTAACAGTTACATAGCCTCTCGTAGATAAGTACAGACGTCTCCATACCAAGCAGCGAGACACTAATAAACCGACTTGTGATTCATGACTACTGTGAACCTAGAGCTCTGATAACAACTTGTCACGACCCTTGTTCGCCTCTGTGAACCATCGTAACGGCACCTAGTCTCTACGACTAGGTAAGCCTAAATTGCGGAAGGAAATCAAATTTTGCGGAAGTAAAACAATTTCAAATAGGAATAAAGAAATAAACAGCGTTTAAATGTGCCGTTCGACATACACAATATTTAACTCCCAAAACCAACACATAAATCCAAGACCCAGAAACCCATGAATCATAAGCTAAGAAATACTACATAGCTCTAACTCCTAAATGTCTAACAAGAACTGAAATACAGAAGGGCTAATACTAAACAACAAGAATAGAAAGAGACTCCTCGGTCTGCGGACGCAACAGATATACCTCGAAGTCGCTATAGCAGTCGCCTCGCCTCAGGGGTGATAGGACCGAGTCGAAGTACCTAGATCTGCACATGAAAAGCATGCGCAAGAAGGGCATGAGTACACCACAGCGGTACTCAATAAGTGCCAAGCCTAACCTCGGTTGGGTAGTGACGAGGAAGGTCAGGGCCCTACTGAGGTTAAATAGAATATAAAAAATTCAACAGCGTAATTAAGAATAGTATAAATAAGTGCAGCAGTGAAAGTATCACAGAACATGGAGAATAACGACAACTGAAACAAAAACAAGAATCACAATAAAACCAGTACAGCTCAATGCAAAAGTAACAGTCGGGGGATCTCTCGGAAATGCATTTTCCGTAGTCCCAAAGTAAACATACAGGGGAACTCCCGTGATACCGTCCTGTAGTCCCAAAGTAAATACACAGCAGCAACAAGAACTCAATTCATCAATTTCATACGAAGGTAAAGCAGATAATTCTATCCTAGCATGCTTCACGTAATACAAATAAGGCAAGTAGAGCAATTTAGCCAAGTAGACATGCTCCTATAGACTGACACCATGCTTAATTTCCAGATAGCGTAAGAAAGAAAAGGAAGAACACAATTTAAGGCTATTTTTAATGAAAAAATCGAATTTCCAACAATTAGCACAAGCACGCACTCGTCACCTCATGTACAAGGCATTTCAATTAACAAATATACCAATCCTAAGGGGAAGGTCCCCCACACAAGGTTAGGCAAGCCACTTACCTCGAACCAGCTCAATTATCAACCCGAAACCACGTTCTTGCCACGAGTATTCGACTCCAAATGGCCCAAATCTATTCAATTAAATTTCATAATGTAAATAACAATTCAAGTAACTGATTCTACAAGGAAATTCTAAGCTAATACGCGAAATTAGGTAAAATGACCAAAACGCCCCTCGGACCCACATCTCGAAATAGGGTAAAATTTATATTTTCAGAATCCTCATACTCTCACGAGTTCATGCATACCAAAATTATCCAAATCTAAGGTCAAATTCCCAACCAAAAGTCGAATTTTAGGTCTAAGAACTTTCTTCAACTTTTTCCCAAATTTTCATCTCCAATCCAAAATTAAATGATGAAACTAACTATAGATTGATGGAATATAACTAGAAAAGGTTAAAGAATCGCTACCCAATGATCTCCTCTTCAATTTCCTCTCAAAATCGCCCTCTCCCGAGCTCTAAATCGAATTTCCAACTTTTGAAACTAAAACCCTCGAAATCTCATATTTCTGCCCAGCTGTTTGCGCATCTGCGGCCCTGGGACCGCTTCTACGGTCCCGCTTTTGCGGAATAATGGTCGCATCTGCGAGTTTTCACTTAAGGCTCAGCTTCCGCATCTGCGACTCCCCGTCCGCAGATGCGGTACCGCTCCTGCAGAAATTCCACCGCTTCTGCGGTTCCTGCTGAGCTCTCCAGATTCCGATTCTGCGGCGCCGCACCTGCGGAATCCAAACCGCAGGTGTGGTTATGACAGATACCAGCAGCTTCAGCTACTACAAACCATTCCAAAACCTCCCGTCAACCATCCGGAATCATCCCGAGTCCCCCGGGACCTCAACCAAAGGCACCAACAAGTCTAATACCACTGTCCAAGCTTGTACCAATCCTTAAAACACCTAAAACAAAATCGATACCTCAAATTAACCATGGATTCAAGCCTAAGAACTCCAAATTTCTAAAAATACGCTTTCGATCAAAAAGTCTATCACACCTCGTCCGAATGACCTGAAATTTTGCACACACGTCACATTCAACACTACGGAGCTACTCCAGCTTCCGGAATTCCATTCCGACCCTCGGATCAAAATCACACTATCGAACCAAAAATATCAAAATTCTATCTTTTCGGCATTTCAAGAATAAATTAGCAACGGATCTCCAAAACATAATCCGATCACGCCCCTAAGCCTGAAATCACCCAACGGAGCTAATGAAACCATCGGAATACCATTCCTAGGCTGTCTTCACACTGTTCTGACTATGATCAAATTTCCAAGACTTAAGCTCTCATTTAGTGACTAAATGTCCCACAACTCTCTGAAATTTAAAATCGAACATCCCGGGAATTCAAAGTATCAGAAATAAACACGGGGAAAGCAGTAAATAGGGGATCGGGGCGTAAGTTCTAAATAATGACCGACCGGGTCGTTACATTTCGTAATTAATCTAAAAAAATCTGGCAACCAATTTCTTAGTAAAATGATCATAAACTCCTCATACGATGTCTAAATTCGACGATTCTTTTTGCTATGGCTCTGTAATTTTGATACGGATCTAATGCTTCAATAAAAACAGAAATTGGAGCTCATTTTCTTAATGTAGTACCATTTATGCTTGAAGAAACAACGTCAAAATATTTAAAAAAAAACGAGCGCAACACAATCCAAATCTATCCGAAACTCACCCGAGCCCCTCGGGACCACATCCAAACATACCAAAAACTCCCATAACATAACACGGACTTACTCGAGGCCTCAAAACACACATAACAACATCGAAGCGACGAATCACACCTCAATCAAAAAATCAATGAACTCGAAACTTTAAACTTCCACAACCGATGCCGAAACCTATCAAATCACGTCCGATTGCCCTCAAATTTTGCACACAAGTCACATTTGACATTACGGGCCTGCTCTAACTTCCAAAATTAAAATCCGACCCCGATATAAAAAAGTCCACTCTCGGTCAAACTTTCCAAAAATCCAACTTTCGCCATTTCAAGCCAACATCAACTACGGACCTCCAAGTCACAATTTGGAAGCGCGCGTAAGTCCAAAATCACCCAACGGAGCTAACGGAACAATCAAAATTCCAATCCTAGGTCAAATACTAAAAAGTTAAACTCGGTCTACTCTTTCAAATTTAAAGCTCCCTAGTTGAGAATCATTCTTCCAAATCAATCCCGAATAACGTGAAAACCAAACCGATGATTCGCATAACTAAACAAATATATCATACGGAGCTACTCACGCCCATAAACTGCTGAGAGAAGTGCAAATACTCAAAATGACTAGTCTGGTCGTTACATGGTGTAGCTGCACTTCTAAAAGGGGCACATCCTGAATGAAGCCGTGCTGCTATCTGATTGGCCATGATGACCACAACAGATGTGTTGGATATCACACAAACCCCAATCATGATATTGGTCAAGAGAAGGGTTCTACCACTTGACGAGAACAAAACCAATATATAAAAACTAAAGCTCGTGCTTGTCAATGATAGTATAAAAGATTGTCAAATCCACCAGGATTAGGATATATGCTATTTATCATTCCTCGATCACTATTTGAGAAAGCTACAAATTGTGACATAAAAGAGGATTAGGGTATTTTCATGATAGAAGGTAATAAAAGAGAAGATAAAATAAAGTCGAGAATGAATTCTCGACAAATCTTCAATCTCCCTTTAAAACGTGAAGCCTTGTGCTTCTTTTCTACAAATCTTCAATCCCCCTCAAAAACTTGGAGCCTTGTGCTTCTTTTCTCTCTTTCCAGATGCCTATGTCAGAGTGCGGCCAAAAGTGCCCTTTTTAAATCCCTAAGATAAGTATTTATATAAGAAGGGTGCTTTTGAGTCACATTCTAGTTGGGCATAGTGCCAAAGATTAACTAATACTATGACAATTTGTCATTCTTTTAATTTATTGCCCCAAGTCCTAAAAATGCATGTAATTTGCACGGTGGATAATTGTGAAGATCTTTTCTTTCTTTTTGGAGTAAAATTTCTTATTATAGTTGCAAATATCCCGTACGTGCACTAATGCCTATGATTTGAAAGGAAAAGATTCACTTAATTTGCATGAAGTTGAAGGGGGGATAATGAACTTAATTTGCACGAAGCTGAAAGAAAAAAATGCACTTAATGTAAATATATCTTGCAAAAATGCACTTAATGCAAGTCTTGGCAATACCAGTAGCAGGAACTTCCTCTCTTCCTCAGAACTAATCTATTTTTACAATAATGTCATACATGGTTTCAATGCAAGTCTTTCTCCTTCCGAGCACGAATCCTCCAAAAATTCTCCAGGTTATTTTTATTAAATGAAGGATATAATAGTTAAAATTTAGACTAGCCACACATCCCAATTCCTTGGACTCAACTCAATGTCTAGTGCATCGTCAAAGTCACATTACGGAAAATATGTTATCATCGGTTTAGTTTATACAGGGTTTTGGCCAGAAGGTAAAAACTATAATGATGATGACAACATGAATGAAGTTCCATCAAGGTGGAAAACATGATGTGAAAGTGTCACTCTATTTAATTTTTTTTGTGGAACAATAGACTTAGCGGAGATAATTAATTAATAAAGGCCTACATGCTAATGAGAAAAATCTTACCATCACAATAAATTCTAACGTGATACAAAGGGACACAAAACTCTCACTTATTCTATTGCTGCAATACTTCTTGTGAAGCGTGCATCTTACTTTGGTTATGCCCCTAGCACTGCTATAGGCATGGCGCCAAAGGCTCATTTGGGGTGTACAAGGCTCTTTGATATGGAGATTGTACTTTCTCTGTTATTTTGACTGTAATGGATCAGACAATTGGAGATTGGTATGGATGCCTTGTCCTTGTCATTAGGCTCATTTATTTCCACTTATACTATATGAATATCCTATGCCTATTGCTGCATTTGCTGCAATTGAGAAAGGTACATTTGTTTTTATTGCCGCTAGAAATTTTTGACCTTAATATCTATCTTTGGGAAACGAGCAACCTTAGGTTCGCACTATTTCTACTGACACAATTAGATGTTATTTTATCAAGATATTAACTCTGGGTAAAGGGGCTTCAATAATCGGTTTATCACTCTCCTCTAGGAATCCAAGTTGAAGTTACAGGAAAATTATTTCTATAAATACATGCCAAGAAGGATGAAATTGAAAGATGTTGCAAGCAAAATTTTTGTGTGCCATGACAAAAATACATCAATAAAGGACCAATTCTGCAGTGTGATATTTTCAAAAGCTATTGGTGGCATCTTCATATTGAATTTAGCCCCTTCATCCACAAACCTGATTTGATGGCTCCTAGTGACTTTATACTAGCTTCACGGCCTCCAATATTATCAATGACTTTATTTGGTAAAGTTTACAATACTTTCAACATTGATTCTAGTACATCAATGGCATGCCCACATGGTGCTGGTGTAGCTGCACTTCTGAAAGGGCACACCCTGAATGAAGTCTTGCTGCCATCCGATTGGCCATGATGACCACAACAGATGTGTTGGATATCACACAAAACACAATCATGATATTGGTCAAGAGAATGTTGCTGCCACTTGACGAGCACAGAACTAGTATATAAAAACTAAAGCTTGTGCTTGTCAAAGATAGTATAAAAGATTGTCAAATCCACGAGGATTAGGATTTTTCTATGCTATTTATCATTGCTCGATCACAATTTGAGAAAACTACAAATTTTGACATAAAAGAGGATTAGGGTATTTTCATGATCGAAGGTAATAAAAGAGAAGATAATATAAAGTCAAGAATGAACACTCGATAAATCTTCAATCTCACATGAAATTGTGGAGCCTTGTCATTCTTTTCTACAAATCTTCAAGCTCCCTTGAAAACGTGGAGCCTTGTGCTTCTTTTCTCTCTTTCTAGCTGCCTATGTCTGAGTGCGGCCAAAAGTTCCCTTGTTAAATCCCTAAGATAACTATTTATATAAGAAGGGTGCCTTTCAGTCACATTCTAGTTGGCTTAGTGCCAAAGATTAACCAATACTATGACAATTTTTAATTCTTTTAATTTATTGCCACTAGTCCTAAAAATGCACGTAATTCGCACGGTGGATAATTGTGAAGATATTTTCTTTCTTTTTGAGTTAAAATTTCTTATTAAGTTGCAAATACCCGCAGGTGCACTGTCACGACCCCAGTTCGCTCTCCGTGAACTATCGTGGTGGCACCTAGTCTCTACGACTAGGTAAGCCTAACAAATTGGCGAAAAGAAACAATAGAATAAAACTAGCCAAAAAACTGCGGCAAATAACAAACTGAAGCTTTTAAGATGCCGCTCGGCATATACAATACAAACTCTCAAAATGAAACTACATTCCCAAAAACCCGGAATCTCATGAAATCACAAGCTGTGGAATAACTATAGTGTTCTAACTCCAGAGTGTCTAAACAAAAAGAAATACAGAAGGGCTAATGCTATGAGAGAGAATGGAAAGGGACTCCTCGGCCTGCGGACGAGACAGTCATACCTCGAAGTCTCTGATTGATCACCCCGCCTCAAGGATAGTAGGGTTGAGTCGAAGTACCTGGATCTGCACATGAAAAATATGTGCAGAAAGGGCATGAGTACACCACAACGGTACTCAGTAAGTGCCAAGCCTAATCTCGACCGAGTAGTGACGAGGAAGGTCAGGGCCCTATTAATTTTAGCTGAAAAAGGAGATAAAACAGTATAGAATACAACAATATAATTAAATGCTAACAGTATGAACTAACACAGGATAATAAGAATAACAACAACCATTATAAAGACAGAAATAATCACGGAAAGAACACAGCTCAGCATAGAGATAACAACCGGGGATCTCCCAGGATACCGTCCTCTAGTGCCATATATAAATATCAAGTGGATCTCCAGGGATACCGTCCCGTAGTCCAACTCATATTGCGCTGGGATCTACCGGAATCCCGATTCGTAGTCCCAAATGTAAATACTCAGAACTGAGGGAATCTACCGGGTGCAGTCCCGCAGTTCCAATGTAAAAGTGCAGGGGGATCTCCCGGAATACAAATCCGTAGTCCCAAAGTAAACATACAGGGGGATCTCCCGGGATACCGTCCCGTAGTCCCAAAGAAAATACACAGCAGCAACACGAAGAATACTCAATTCAATTCAATTTTCATACCAAGGTAAAACAGGTATTTCTAACCTAGCATGTTGCACATAATCCAAATAAGATAGTTGAGAAAATAAGTAATTAAGTCAATTAGACATGCTTCCCTAAGCTAACAACAAGGTTAAATTGCAAGCAGTATAAATAGGAAAGGAAACACAATTTTAGTTACTTAATGAAAACCGGATTTTCAACAATTAGCACAAGTACGCACTCGTCCCCTCACGTACAAGGCATTTCAAATATCAACAATACCAAAACCTAAGGGGAGTTCTCCCACACAAGGTTAGGCAAGCCACTTACCTCGATCCGGCTCAAAATCAACCTGAAACCACGCTCTTGCCACAAGTACTCGACTCCAAATGGCCCAAATCTATTTAATTCAATTGCATAATGTAAATATAACTTCAAGTAAATGATTCCACTGATTAAATTCTAAGCTAATACGCGAAATTAGGAAAAATGACCAAAACGCCCCTGGACCCACGTCTCGCAATCGGGTAAAATTTACAAATTCGGAATCCTCACACTCTCACGAGTTCATACACGCCGAAATTATCCAAATCCGATGTCAAATCGCCAATCAAAACTCGAAACTTAGGTCTAAGAACTTTTCCAAAATTTTCCCCAATTTCTCACCCCAAATCCGAAATTAAATGATAACACTAACAATAGATTAATGGAATACAACTGGAAAGGGATAAGGAATTTTTACCCAATGATCTTCGCTTCAAAACCCCACAGAATCGCCCTACCCCGAGCTCCAAATTTGATTTTCCAAGTTATGAACTCAAATCCTCGAAATTTCATATTTCTGCCTAGCGACTTCTGTATCTGCGGTCATGGGAGCGCACCTGCGGTCCCGCACCTGCGGAAAAGGCATCGCAGGTGCGAAATTCACTTGACGAGCTGGGTCCGCATCTGCGGTCGCTTGGCCACTTCTGCAGCTCCGCATTTGCGGTCACCCAGCCGCACCAGCGGTTCCTGGAGCCTTGGCCAAATCTCGCTTCTGCGGCGTCGCACCTGCGGTCCCACACACGCAGGTGCGGCTATGACAGGTTCAGCAACCTCAAATTCTTCCTAAGTCCAATTCAACTTCCGTTAAGCACCCGAAACTCACCCGAGGCCCTCGAGACCTCAACCAAACATGCCAACCCATCCTAAAACATCATTCAAACTTGTTCCAACCTTCGGAACGCTCAAAACAACATCAAAATACCAATTTAACATCAGATTCAAGCCTAAGAACTCCAGAAACTCTCAATTACGCTTTCGATAAAAAATCTATCAAACCTCGTCCGGATTACCTGAAATTTTGCACACACATCACATATGACCCAATACTCCAACTTCTGGAAATCCATTCCGACCCCTATATCAAAATCTCACCTATCAACCGGAAACATCAAAAATTTAACTTTCGGCATTTCAAGCCTAATTAAGCTACGGACCTCCAAAACACAATCCGAACACGCTCCTAAACCCGAAATCACCCAAAGGAGCTAACGGAACCAACGAAATTCCATTCTGAGGCTGTCTTCACACTGTTCTGACTACGGTCTAAATTCTAAAACTTAAGCTCTCATTTAGGGACTAAGTGTCCCAAAACTCTCCGAAACTCCAAATAAATCCTCTCGGAAACTCGCAATAGCAGAAATAGACATGAGGAATTCAATTAATAGGGGAACGGGTCATTAATTCTTAAAACAACCGGCCGGGTCGTTACATGCACTAACGCCTATGATTTGAAAGGAAAAAGAATTAAACTGAGTGACACTTTCACGTCATGCTTTCCACCTTGATGGAACTTCATTCATATTGTCATCATCAACATAGTTTTTACTTTCAGGCCAAACCCCTGTATAAACTAAACCGATGATAACATATTTTCCATAGCGTGACTTTAACGATGCACTAGACATTGAGTTGAGTCCAAGGAATTGGGATGTGTGGCTAGTCTAAATTTTAACTGTTATATCCTTCATTGAAAAAAGATAACCTGGAGAATTCTTGGAGGATTCGCGCTCGGAAAGAGAAAGACTTGCATTGAAACTATGTACGACATTAGTGTAAAAATAGATTAGTTTTGAGGAAGAGAGGAAGTTCCTGCTACTGGTATTGCTAAGACTTGCATTAAGTGCATTTTTTCAAGATATATTTACAAAATGCATTTTTTACTTTCAGTTTCGTGCATATTTAGTTCATTTCCCCCCCTCCAACTTCGTGCAAATTGAGGTTGGAGATTTGTATGGATATTCTTTTTGGCTGCAATGGATCAGACAATTGGAGATTTGTATGGATGTCTCGTCCTTGTCATTAGGCTCATTTATTTCCACCTATACTATATGAATATCCTATTGCTATTGCTGCATTTGCTGCAATGGAGAAAGGTACATTTGTTTTCATTGCCGCTAGAAATTTTGGACCTTAATATCTATCTTTGGGAAACGAGCAACCTTAGGTTCTCACTTTTGTTGCTGGCACAATTAGATGTCATTTTATCAAGATATTAACTTTGGGTAATGGAGCTTCAATAATCGGTTTATCACTCTTCTCCAGGAATCCAAGTTTAAGTGACAGGAAAATTATTTCTATAAATACATGCTAAGATGGATGGAAACTGAAAGATGTTACAGGCAAAATTTTTGTCTTCCATGACTTAAAAACGGAGAAATTCTAAAATGCGATATTTTCAAAAGGTGTTTGTGGCATCTTCATACTGAGTTTTGCCCCTTCATCATCAAACCTGACTTGATGGCTCCTAGTGACTTGATACAAGCTTCATGGCCTCCAATTGTATCAGTGACTTTATTTGGTAAATTTTATAATATCATCAACATTGATTCTAGTACATCAATGGCATGCCCACATGGTGCTGGAGTAGCCGAACTTCTGAAAGGGGCACACCCTGAATGAAGCCGCCATCTGATTGGCCATGATGACCACAACGGATGTGTTGGATATCACACAAAACCCAATCAAGATATTGGTCAAGAGAATGTTGATGCCACTTGACGAGCACATAACGAGTATATGAAAACTAAAGCTCGTGCTTGACAAAGATAGTATAAAAGATTGTCAAATCCACGAGGATTGGGATATTTCTATGCTATTTATCATTGCTCGATCACTATTTGAGAAAACTACAAATTGTGACATAAAAGAGGATTAGGGTATTTTCATGATCGAAGGTAATAAAATGGAAGATAAAATAAAGTGAAGAATGAACTCCCGACAAATCGTCAATCTCCCTTGAAAACGTGGAGCGTTGTGCTTCTTTTCTACAAATCTTCAATCTCCCTAGAAAACTTGGAACCTTGTGCTTCTTTTCTCTCTTTTTCTAGCTTCCTATGTCAGAGTGCGGCCAAAAGTTCCCTTTTTAAATCCTTTGGATAAGTATTTATATAAGAAGAGCGCTTTTCGATCACATTTTAGTCGGCATAGTGCCAAAGATGAACTAATACTATGAAAATTTTTCATTCTTTTAATTTATTGCCACAAGTCCTAAAAATGCACGTAATTTGCATGGTGGATAATTGCAAATATCTTTTCTTTCTTTTTGGAGTAAAATTTCTTATTAAATTGCAAATATCCCGCAGGTGCACTAACACCTATGATTTGAAAGGAAAAGATGCACCTAATTTGCACGAAGTTAGAGGGGGAAAAATGAACTTAATTTGCACGAAGCTGAAAGGAAAATATGCACTTAATGTAAATATATCTTGCAAAAATGCACTGTAACCCCGGCTGGCCATTTTGAGAATTAACGTCCCGATCCACTATTAACTGCTTCCCCATATCTATTTTGTGCTATTGTGATTTGTTGGGATGATTTGTTTTGAGTTTCGGAGTGTTTTAGGACACCTAGTCCCTAAATGAGAGCTTAAGTCTTAAAATTTGTACCGTAGTCGGAACAGTGTGAAGACGACTCTATAATGGAATTCCATCGATTCTGTTAGCTCTATTGGGTGATTTTGGGATTAGGAGGGTGTCCAATTTGTGTTTTGGAGGTCCGTAGCTCATTTAGGCTTGAAATGGCAAAAACTGAATTTTTGGAGTTTCGGGCCGGTAGTGGAATTTTTGATATCAGGATCAGAATCCGATTCCGGAAGTTGGAAGTGTTGAATATGACTTGTGTGCAAAATTTGGGGTCAATCGAATGTGGTTTGGTTGGTTTCGGCATCGGTTGTAGAATTTTGAAGTTTCAAGTTCTTAAAGTTTGGATTGGAGGGTGATTCATGATTTTAGCAATTTTTGATGTGATTTGAGGGATAGATGAAGTTCGTATGGTGTTTTAGGATTGGTTGGCATGTTTGGTTGAGGTCCCGGGGGCCTAGGGTGTGTTTCGGATGCTCAACGGGTCATTTTTGGACTTGGAGAAATGGCAGATTTCTGGTGTTTCTGTTGTAGAAAATCCTTCATCGCAATCGCGTGAGAAGGCTCTTGCTCGCATAGGGCATTTTTGGAGACAAGCTAAGTTTGTTCTTTGCGTTCGCTAAGACTGGGATCTGATCGCATAAGTTCATCAGGTGATGCATCGCAAACGCGTGGGCTAAGTCGCGTTCGCGTAGAGTTAAGTGGACCTAAGCTGGGGCCACCCGTTTGTTCATCGCGAACGCGATGCTTGGTCCGCGATCGCGTAGTTGGGAGAGTCATAACATCGCGTTCGCATGGGGTTTTATGTGTTCGCATAATGTAAACTTATGATTCATTGAAGTTGTTCTTCGCGATCGCAAGGGTGCTTCCGCGATCGCGATTAAGGAAATCACTGGGCAGAATTTAAAGTTCAAAAACGAGGGTTTGAGTTCATAACTCAAAAATTTGATTGAGAGCTCGGTAGAAGGCAAAATTTGAAGAGATTTTTGGAGGAAGATTGTGGGTAATGATTCCTAACCCCTTTTTGATTATATCCCATTAATCTAAGCTTGATTTCATCATTTAATTTCGGATTTAGGGTAAAAAATCTGGAAAAATTGAGAAAAGTTCTTAGGCCAAATTTTGGGATTTTGATCGAGATCTTGGTATCTGATTTAAGTAAAATTTTTATGGTTAGACTCGTGAGTGAATGAGTGTTCATAATTTGTGACTTTTACCCGATTCCGAGACGTGGGCTTGGGGAGGATTTTTGGGTATTTTTCTATTTTCTTGCCCTAGCTTTAATTTCATTAGCTAAATTAGTTGCTTGTAGCTATATTTACGTTACGAAATTGATTTGATTAGATTTGGGCTACTCTGATTTGGATACTCATGGCAAGAGCGTGATTTTGGATTGATTTGAGTTTGGATCAGGGTAAGTGGCTTGCCTAACCTTGTGTGGGGGAACTCCACTTAGGATTTGGTACTATTTGATATATGAGCGCTGTGTATGTGAGGTGACGAGTGCGTACACGGGCTATTTATTGAAAAACCCCATTTTCATTAAGCAAATATCTCTTTTTCCTTTTAATTAATCAACACTAGTATATGTAACTATCCTGTTTAGCTTACGAAAGCATGCCTACGTGCCTTAACTATTTTAACTGCCTTACTTGCCTATCTGAATTCTGTGCAACATGTTTAGTGAAAAATTATCTGTCTTCCTTGATATGAACTTAGTCTAAACTATAGAATTCCTTGTTGAAACTGTTGTTTATGTTGATTGAGTTGCATATTTACTTTGGGACTGCGGAACGGTATTCCGAGAGATCCCCCTGCACGTTTATGTTTGGGACTATGGGACGATATCCCGGGAGATCCCCCTGTACTGGATATTTACTTTGGGACTATAGAACAGTATTCTGGGAGATCCCCCTACACATTTACGTTTGGCACTACAGGACGGTAACCCGGGAGATCCCTGGCACATTTACATTTGGGACTACGGGACGGTATCCCGGGAGATTCCCTGTTGCTATCTCTGTGTACTGAGTTATTATTTTTCTGTGATGTCAATCCCGTTAAATGTTAGTTTTATCTTTACCGCAATATTTAAAACTATAATATTTTTATATATATATATATATATATATATATATATATATATATATAGTAAAAAAAAATCGACGAAGCGGTGTCATTATCCATGTAAATCCGCCCCTAGCACATTGTTAAGTCAATTCTCTCCCTGATTAAAAATCAAACATCATTGAAACAACTTACTGAAATTTTACGAACTAAAACATTGAACTGATGTTTTAATTATTCTAACTTAATTTGACTTTTTTTATCCAAGGAATCATGGATAAAGTACATGGAAAAAAAGAATACGCAGTAGACAATCCAATCTATAGTCAAACAAAGTACCATCGAGAGGGCAAATAGTGATTTGAGTGTGGAAACCAGTACGAATATAACATACACCAATTACATGTGCAAACAAACTATAATATGTATATACCATAAAATTGAACTCATTTACACTGAATGGTGAATTCACCTTTACATCACTCCAACATTTTCAACACAAGCCCTCTTCAACTTTTGACATTAACACATCACTCCACTACTTAAACGACACCGCTCCAAACTCAAAACGTGGACAAAGAAAAACAGAAGAGAAAAGGATAAGTTTTTCAGAATCTTTGGGAATACATCCCCCCATTTAGACATTCAATTCATAAAACACCACTGTACATTCAACAAAAATCTGTGATCATACACATTCACTTCCTGAGAATGTTATTGGACTCCATCACAAAGAGTTTAGTGAAGTATTCTCCTCTTCATTTTAACCGAGTGATTTTACTGCCTCAGCAGTCCTCCATTTCATCATCGTCTACTATTTCTTCAATCTTCATCTTTTTCACTGCTTGAGCAGCATCACTCCTCGGTCCATTAGGGAGCTGAATCAATATATCAGATTTTTTCCCAGTGGCAGCATTGACAAGCCCTCCATTTTTCTCCACTCGGTAGCTTAGATCTTTTCCATCTAATGCAGCATCGACGTAGACGGTTGAATTCTCATCGATCTCCTCTTTCACGAGCATCTTGGATAACTCAGTTACCACTCTTTTCTCCAACCACCTTCTAATAGGTCTTGCACCATAAACCTGTAATGCAATTGTAACAAAGTTAACACAATCAATTGTCAACAGTATTTCACTTCCACTACACCAAACAGTTCTACGACAATTTTTACAATGTTAGAATCACCTAAAAATGTTACTACAGATAAATTGTCCATGGTAAAGTGAAAATTTA
>NW_017673843.1:51694-117991 GCF_001879085.1 Nicotiana attenuata
ACCGCAATATTTAAAACTATAATATTTTTATATATATATATATATATATATATATATATATATATATACAAGTAGGGCCCTGACCTGATCTCGTCACTACTCGACCGACGTTAGGCTCTGGCACTTACTAGGTACCGCTGTGGTGTACTCATGCCCTTTCCTGCACATGTTTTTCATGTGCAGATCCAGGTACCACTTTCCAGCCATATTTCCAGTGAGGCGAGGCATTGTAGAGACTTCGAGGTATATCTGCTGCGTCTGCACACCTAGAAGTCTCTATCTACTCTTCTTGAAATTAAAGATTTTCTTGTATTTTTCTTCGTTGATAGTTTCTAGAGTTTAGAAGCACTATTTACATCAGTAGCTTGTGACTCATGATATTCCGGGTTTTAGGAACATTTATGTTCAGTTCGAGAGTGAGTATTGTATATGCCGAGCGACATCTAAACTTCTTAATTAAATTTACTTGTTAAATTGTTAGTTTTCATGTTTTCGTTTCATTTCCACAAACTGTTGGGCTTATCTAGTCGTAGACTAGGTGCCGTCACGACAGTTCACGGGGGAAGAAATTGGGTCCTGACATGCACTTAATGCAAGTCTTGGCAATACCAGTAGAAGGAACTCCCTCTCTTCCTCAAAACTAATCTATTTTTACACTAATGCCATACATGGTTTCAATGCAAGTCTTTCTCCTTCCGAGCACGAATCCACCAAGAAGTTTCCAGGTTATCTTTTTTCAATGAAGGATATAACAGTTAAAATTTAGACTATCCACACATCCCAATTCCTTGGACTCAACTCAATGTATAGTGCATCGTCAAAGTCACACTATGGAAAATATGTTATCATCGGTTTAGTTTATATAGGGGTTTGGCCAGAAAGTAAAAACTATGTTGATGATGATAACATGAATGAAGTTCCATCAAGGTGGAAAGCATGATGTGAAAGTGTCACTCAGTTTAATTCTTTTTATGAAACAAGAAACTCAGTGGAGATAATTAATTAACAAAGGCCTACATTCTAATGTGAAAAATCTTACCATCACAATAAATTCTAACATGATACAAAGGGACACAAAACTCACACTTCCTCTATTGCTACAATACCTCTTGTAAAGCGTGCATCTTACTTTGGTTATGCCCCTAGCACTGCTATAGGCATGGCGCCAAAGGCTTATTTGGGGTATACAAGGCTCTTTGAGATGTAGATGGTACCTTCTCTAATATTTTGGCTGCAATGGATTAGACAAATGCAGATTGGTATGGATGTCTTGTCCTTGTAATTAGGCTCATTTATTTCCAATTATACATATGAATATCCTATTGCTATTGCTGCAATGGAGAAAGGTACATTTGTTTTCATTGCCGCTAGAAATTTTGGACCTTAATATCTATCTTTGGGAAACGAGCAACCTTAGGTTCTCACTGTTGCTGCTGGCACAATTAAATGTCATTTTATCAAGATATTAACTCTGGGTAATGGAGCTTCAATAATTAGTTTATCACTCTCCTCTGGGAATCCAAGTTCAAGTGACAGGAAAATTATTTCTATAAATACATGCCAAGATGGATGGAAACTGAAAGATGTTGCACGCAAAATTTTTGTCTGCCGTGACAAAAATACATCAATAAAGGACCAATTGTACAGTGTGATATTTTCAAAAGCTATTGATGCATCTTCATATTGAATTTTTCCCTTTCATCCTCAAACCTGACTTGATGGCTCATAGTGAGTTGATACTAGCTTCATGGCCTCCAATAGTATCAGTGACATTATTTGGCAAAGTTTACAATAACTTGAACATTGATTCTAGTACATCAATGGCATGCCCACATGGTACTTCTGAAAGGGGCACACCCTGAATGAAGCCATGTTGCCATCCGATTGGCCATGATGACCACAACAGATGTGTCTGATATCACATAAAATCCAATATAGATAATGGTCAAGAGAATGTTGTTGCCACTTGACAAGCACAAAACCAGTATATAAAAACTAAAGCTCGTGCTTTTCAAAGATAGTATAAAAGATTTTCAAATCAACGAGGATTAGGATATTTCTATGCTATTTAGCATTACTCGATCACTATTTGAGAAAACTACAAATTGTGACATAAAAGAGGATTAGGGTATTTTCATGATCGAAGGTAATAAAATAGATGATAAAATAAAGTCAAGAATGAACTCTCGACAAAACTTCAATCTCCCTTGAAAAGTGGAGCCTTGTGCTTCTTTTCTACAAATCTTCAATCTCCCTTGAAAGCTTGGAGCCTTGTGCTTCTTTTCTCTCTTTCTAGCTGCCTATGTCAGAGTGCGGCCAAAAGTGCCCTTTTTAAATCCCTTATATAAGTATTTATATAAGAAGGGTGCTTTTCGATCACATTCTAGTTGGCATAGTGCCAAAGAGTAACTAATACTATGACAATTTTTCATTCTTTTAATTTTGTTTACCTCGAAAATATGAGTAACAATTAAATTTGATTTGTTATTTTAAAGATATGTGATTAAGTTCAATACCAATCAATAATTAAGAAATGTGAAGTAGAAATGAAAAAAATAAGTGAACCAAACCAATATTACTAAGTAGTGGTGACCTCGAGGTGAACTAAGAGCAATAAAGTAAGAATAATAAAGTAAAAGGATAGCTCTGATGAACAATAAGCGAGAAAAGTAGGATAATCTATTCTTTGCCAATGCTTAGATGGCCCGTACAAATGATTGGAGTCCTCTTTATATAATAGGGAAAATCTAAATAAGGTACATTTCTATTTATAGTAAGGAATATTATTGGTACAGCTGTCTAACCGCCTAGTACGGAATCATACAATCCTATTTCGGGATTTGCGCCATGATTTTGGGGAGGTGGCAGGAATCTCGCTTATTCTGTAGAAATCCATAACGGCATTATTTCGGGGTCGAGCATACTCGGCTTCGATGTACTTTGATCCTCGGGCATTGCATCTTATCTTCGAGCTCGGGTCTGATCCATTAGACTCAAACTCGACCTCGCCTGAACTCGGGCTTACGACGAACCCTCGAGCCTATAAATCGGATGCATATGATTTTGACCGAATAAAGATAGTCCCCGTGTTTCTTAGAATAAGATGATAAGAAACGACTTGAATCTCGATCTCTCGGAATTTCCGGCGATGATGTCATTCCCATGACGTAGGCGTTCGAAGTGACCGAAACGTCCCATCGGTTCGCTTCCCTAAAATATTAAATGCTTGATAGTAACGGTCGGCCACTAGCATCGCCGAACCTTCGTTGCTCATCTATAAATACGAGGCTACTTCTTTGATTTGAAAACTTTACTCCTTCCTTCCCATTTACTTTGATTACCTCTCTTCATCATCTTTTCCTCTTATCATCTCTTTCCACCGCCTCTTTAATATGCCAGAAAATGCCAAGTTCTTGTAAAATGCCATACTCCGCCACCGTCTGTATTTCTTAGCTGAAAATTATGGCTAAAACTTCCAAAACAGTTCCCAAAAAAGAGAAAGCATCGTCTTCTTCTAGTTCCCGACCGGCCAAACCGATGGCGCCGCCGGCTCTTCACGAAATCACTCCCGGCCCCTGTGCGATAACAAAGGAGTTAAATATCAAAAATCCTCCCGATATCCCAGGCCGATGTGAACATGTATCTTGATACATCAATTCGATATCGAAGAAATACATCAAAGCCATGAAGAAGGATCACTACCCACGTGGAGCGGAGACGAAGTCGTGGTTTAGATCCCAGGCCCCGAGGAGAGCATCACTACCCACGTGGAGGGGTTGTTAAGTGTTTACAGTTACACCATTACATTGGGTCCCCTCGATCTGGTAGTGATCGACTTCTTCAAAACATACGAGGTCACCCTCGGCAAGATTCATACCTCCTTTTGGTGCATCTTGATCATGCTGCGCTATTTTTCCAAAAAGGCTGAGAGGTTGGAATTCACCCTCAACCATCTTATCTGGCTGTATCGGCCCCAACTGTTTCGAGGGCTCATCAAGCTGCTACGTCGAACAAAGAAGTCCTTCTTTGCTAGTAACTATGAAGACAAAGATTGAGGTTGGTTGAGCCGGTTTATCAGAGTAAGGACTTCGGACATCATCCCTAGGGACAAAATGCGATTCCCGAAGAGATGGAATTTTAATTGTAAGTGGAGTTCCTTAAAAAATACTTCTCCATATTATGCTTCCGTGTTCCATAATATTTTTATCTTTTCTGCAGCTGTTGCTTGGACACCTCACGCTGTCCCGGACTTCGAGGATTGGGTTTGAAAGTTGGTTGCGACCTCCTCGTATGATGAGCGCAAATGGCGTTATTTGTCGAGGGGCAGATGGGAGGCCAAGCATCATGGTAAGTTCTCTTCCCAAGTTTCAGATATTTTTCATTTATTGGTGGCGTCAACTCATTCATATTTACTTATGCAGCCATCGGAGATGTCTCTGAAATGAGGCCAGCCCTGCCCTGTGGAAAAGATTGCATCCTTGATCCCGAAATCAGGGAAGGACAACAAAAGAAAGAGGGATTCAAAGCCCGAAGATTCACCGGACGAGGGGACCCCTACTAGAAAGCCCAGGAGGAAACTTGTACACGCGGATTTGGATTCCGCCACTCAATATCCAGAAGATGAAGAGAACGTGGGTGAACAAAAGACGTTGGTGCCCCAAACTAGAAAACCAGTCGAGGCCGTCAAGCCCTCCGAACCTGAGACTTTGTCTTATGGTGGAGGAACTCCGGAAAATGATTTGGGTAAAGCCTTGGAGTCCCCCGCGATTGAGATCTCACCTCCTCCTTCAACAAATACGCTAGAGGGGACAAGTGCTAAGAGAGACGAAGCTAATCAGAGCGCCTCGAGTGAGGAGCTTGGGGCCGTGAAAATGGGTCACTCACTATCTCTACCATCCTACTCCGACGAGACAATAAAGGATGTTTGGGATCTGCAAACACCCGACCCAAGCAAGGTCCTCAAAGAAGACCCTTTCCGGGACTGTTTGCCCGGGGTTGACGATGTTGTTGACCTTAACGATGCATCCACCCTCTTCGAAGAGGCTCAACATCTCCTCTCACGGGTAAATACTAACTTTCATTGTTGTAATTTTCTCTTTTCTTCCCTTTGTTTGACTAACATATCTTCACTTCACGTATAGGCCATTGTCAAGTTTAGAGCTGAGCTGAGCTAGTGTAAGGCCGAGCTCAGGAAGGTTTCAGGTGAAGAGAAGGCCCTGAGGCGTCTCTGTAGCCAAAAGGAGGAGGAGTTTAAGGACCTTCGGGATGAATTGGCCAAAGCTCGGGAAAACGAGACCGAGCTAGATGAGCAGATAACCGTGATTTTATCTGATTATGGTCTTCTTGGCCTTACTTTGGAGGCTAATACTTCGAATTCTCAGTTGTAGCAGAAGTTGGAGATGATTAGGCAGCTCCGAGGCGAGGTTGATCAAGTTAAGGCTGACTGCCATTGATGGAGAGAGAACACGGATCGGCTTGCTGCCGATAAGGAAACTGTTACAGCCCAACTAACCTTGGATGAAACTTAACTCCGAGGCATTAAAATGAAGAGTCTGGCCCAGGCCAAGAAAATTGAGGAGTTAGAGGCGGAGCTTGCTAGAGCCCGGGCCGAAGCTGCATAGGCCAAGGCTGAAGTTGAGAAGATAAAGGCTACGACCAATAAGACCATCGTCGTTACTTAAGGGATATCACGACTGTTCAACCGGAGCTCAGGGAGGCATCCGACCGGGAAAAATGGAGTAATGATTGGGCTAAGTTCCAAGCCCGAAGGGAGACCATCGAAGAAATCTATGCCCGAGGGTTTGACCTCACCGAAGAAATAGCCCAAGAAAAGGTGCTGGAAACCGATGCTAGGTTTGTTGTTTCTTCTGATGATCAAGATGCTATGAGTGGCTCCGAGGGTGGGAAAGGTGAAGAAGGTGTCCCCGAGAAAGAGGAGGTTCCCGAAAATAAAGCTGCCGATGGTGCAGTTCCTGAGGAGGCTGCTTTCGGGGACGTAACCCCGGAATAGATTATGTTCCCTTTTTTCTTTTTTGTGTAAGGGTTCCTTGTGGGAGTTGTAAATATAATTTGTAAAACACCTCTTATGAATATAAAGAACCTCTTTGCTCTATATTCAGTTTGTGTTGAATTTCGTTTCGTCTTCATCTCTTAAGGTTTTAGTTAATCCTCAAGCTAGGCTTAAATTGATTTGATAAGAACTCATTATGTTGGGACTCTTGAGTCCGAGTTGAGTGAGAGCAAAGTCTTGAACCCTATATATTTTGGCCCTTAGGATATTTTTATATCGGCCCTTAGGCTCTTTTAGGTCGGCCCTTAGGCTCTTTAAGCTGGCCCTTAGGCTCTTATATATCGGCCCTTAGGCTCTTTAAGTTGGGCCAATTTGGCCTCTAAAGCGGCTATAATTTTCCCTCTTTTCGGCTAAAATACTTAGTGAAAATTTATTTATGCCTTAACATATGTTTTTTTGTACAGGTTGGGTTTTTCGAAGATTCGACGGATCAAAACCTTATTAGCAATTTGTTTGTGTAAACATAACTGAATACCTCTTGAGGTTCTTCGAAGGCTGATGTTATCGAAGCCTCTAAATTACTCGAAGGCTGATTTTATCGAAGCCCTTTATCTTTGATTTTGCCGAGGGTAGCCTGATTTAACCATTTATTTTAAAGTGTTTGAAGGCCTTTAATTTATGGCGGAAGTTGGATGTCTACAAGCCGCATTATTTCGTCCGTAGCCTTTTTATATGACCGTAGTCTTTAATATGGCCGTAGCCTTTGGGTATGTCTCTTGGATTTGTTTCCCGATAACCTTTCGAACTTGTTCGAAAGGTTAGTCCCCGAGTATGTTCGCCTTAGCCTTTGTATCGAGGGGATGCCTCTTTGAGGTCTTACGAGTCCGAGTTTTTGATGACTCGAATGCTGACTGTCGATGACAGTCCCCGAGTGTTTCGGGGGTGCATTCTTGTTTTGGCTTTTGAGCCATTTCCCATAGGATTATAAGTGTAGAGCTCGTATAATAGTAAACTTCTTTGAGACACAAAGTGTTTTTGATATAAACAGAATTCTTCTTCAAATAATTGATACATGTGTACATGTTTTGCTGTCGGGGCTCGACTATTCTATATGGACACGGTCCATCTGACTGTTTGGCCCATTACAATGTTTCCCTCTCGAGGCCTTTTTAGGCGTGAAGTATTTTCCTTATGGTGATGCCCCCCAGTATTCGAGGTTGATTGAAAAGAAGCCTTGGATACTGTTGAGTTCTCCATAGGTAGCATATAATTGTTGCCTCGTTAAAAACCTTGCCGGTAAAACCCTTTTGGGACAAAATCCGATCTAAGGGAAAAAGAGTGCAACGCATGCTTTAAAACCTAAGGCCTTCGTGTAAAAAGGTGCCTTCGATATCTTCGATCGAACATCTACAATGAGTTAGTTTTAAATTCAAACGGACAAGGAAGATACATTCATACCTTAGCAATAGTATCATTTGAGTAACGATATGTTCCTGCTGTTCGGCAATTGTTCACCTTCCATTGTGCTAAGTTTGTAAGATCCTTTACCGACAACTCTGAGGACTCGGTACGGTCCTTCCCAATTCGGGCCCGGTTTCCCTTCATTCGGGTCTCTAGTATTAAGGGTGACATTCCGTAGAACTAAGTCCCCGATTCCGAAGTGTCGAAGGTTGGCCCTTCTGTTGTAATATCTCTCGATTCTTTGCTTCTGGGCGGCCATCCGAACGAGCGCTGCTTCTTGTTTTTCATCTAATAGCTCGAGGCTGGTGTTCATAGACTCGTGATTTGACTCCTCCGATGCATGTCGAAACCTGGCGTTGGGTTCTCCGACCTCGACAGGGATAAGGGCCTAGGAGCCATATACTAAATAAAATGGTGTAGCCCTCGTGCTTGACTTCGATGTTGTTCGATATGCCCAAAGGACCTCGGGTAGAACTTCTCTCCATTTCCCATTTGTATCGTCCAACCTTTTCTTCAGGTTTTGAATGATAGTTTTGTTTATTTACTCGGCCTGTCCATTTCCAGTTGGATGATATGGTGTTTATAAGATCCTCTTTATTTTATGTGCTTCGAGGAACTCCGTTAACTTATTGCCGATGAATTGTTTTCCATTGTCACATACAATCTCGGGAGGTATCCCGAACCGACATATGATGTGGTCCCAGATGAAGTCAATAACTTCTTTTTCTCTGACCTTCTCGAAGGCCTTTGCTTCCACCCATTTAGAAAAATAATCAGTCATAAACAAAATAAATTTAGCTTTACCTGGGGCCGTTGGTAGAGGGCCGACTATGTCCATTCCCCATTTCATCAAAGGCCACAGGGAAAGGATCGAGTAGAGTTGTTCTCCGGGTTGATGGATTATCGGTGCAAACCTTTGACATTTATCACAATTTTTAACAAACTCCTTAGTGTCTTTTTCCATGCTATCCCAGTAATACCCATCTCTAATAAGTTTGCGAGCCAAGGACTCGGTGCCGGAGTGATTCCCACAAGTACCTTCGTGGATTTCTTGTAGAACATAATCGGTGTCCCCCGGCCCTAAACATACTGCCAGTGGCCCGTCAAACATTCTCCGGTATAATGTTCCATCTTCACCTAATGCAAACCGAGAAGCCTTTGTTCGTAGGGCCCTCGATTCTTTATGGTCCAATGGGAGTTTTCCATTTTTCAAATAATCGATATATTTATTCCTCCAGTCCCAAGTCAAACTTGTTGTTGAATTTATCTCGGCATGACCCTCTTCGACCACAGAGCTCGATAACTGGATGACAGTCCCCGGGACAATGTCATCTTCTTCGACCGAGGATCCTAGATTAGCAAGTGTATCGGCCTTGCTATTTTGTTCTCGAGGCACATGTCCAGAGTCCACTCCTTGAAGCGGTGCAAAGTTACCTGTAGCTTATCCAAGTACCATTGCATTATATCCTTTCGAACTTCAAAACTTTTATTTGCTTCGTTCACCACCAATAGTGAATCGCACTTGGCTTCAATGACTTCTGCACCCAAGCCTTTAGCTCGTTCGAGACCTAAAATCATGGCGTCATACTCGGCCTCATTATTAGTCAACTTAGAAGTTTTGATAGATTGTCTAATGGTACCACCCGTAGGCGGTTTTAAGACATTGCCGAGCCCGGACTCCTTCACATTCGAGGCACCATCTGTGAAAAGGGTCCATACCCCTGATGATGTACCCGAACTTAGCAGGAGTTCTTTCTCTACTTCGGGAACGAGGGTCGGCGTAAAATCGGCCACGAAGTCAGCTAGGATTTGCGACTTGATGGCCGTTCGGGGTTGATACTCGATATCATACCCGCTGAGTTCGACGGCCCATTTGGCCAACCGGCCCGATAGCTCGGGCTTATGCAAAATATTTCAAAGGGGGTAAGTTGTCAATACACATATGGGATGACACTGAAAATATGGTTTTAGCTTCCTAGATGCGCTTATCAATGCAAGTGCTAATTTTTCTAAGTGAGGGTATCTAGTTTCAGCATCTCCTAAAGTTCGGCTCACATAATAAACAGGGAATTGCGTACCTTGCTCTTCTCGACCTAGTACACCACTTACCGCTATCTCGGACACCTCCAAGTATAGGTACAGTTTTTCATCTACCTTTAGGGTGTGAAACAAAGGCGGGCTCGATAGATGTTGCTTCAATTCTTCTAAGGCTTGCTGACATTCCCGGGTCCACGCGAAATATTTCTTCTTTTTGAGTAATGAAAAGAACCGGTGACTTCGATCTGATGACCTCGAAATGAATCGACCCAGGGCAGCTATCCGTCCCGTTAGCCTTTGCACAGCCTTCACACTATCCACGATCGTGATATCCTTGATGGCGTTGATCTTATCGGGGTAAATTTCGATACCCCGATTCGACACCATGAAGCCGAGGAACTTACCCGAGGCAACTATGGAGGCATATTTCTCCGGGTTAAGATTCATGTTGTACTTTCTCAAAATTTTAAATGTTTCCTGCAAATTATTCAAATGGTCCTCTGCACGCAGGGACTTAACCAACATACCATCAATGTAAACCTCCATCTTTTTACCTATTTGTTCTTCGAACATTTTGTTGACTAGGCATTGATATGTAGCTCCCGTATTTTTTAGCCCGAATGGCATAACGTTAAGTTCCAAATTAAGTTCCTGGTCCTCCGGGTTCATCTGAATTTGATTGTACCCGGAGTAGGTGTCGAGAAAAGTTAAGATCTCGTGGCCGGCCGTGGCATCAATCATACGATCGATGTTGGGCAGTGGGAAAGAGTCTTTTGGGCATGCTTTGTTCAAGTCCTTATAGTCTACACACATTATAAGTTTATTTCTTTTTTTATGAACTACAACTACATTGGCTAACCATTCGGGGTACTTTACCTCCCGAATAGAGCCTATTTTAAGAAGTTTGGTTAGCTCGTCCTTTATGAACGCATGTTTCACCTCAGACTGGGGCCTCTTTTTTTGCTTTACCAGTTTGAACCTGGGGTTGATGCTTAGTAGATGTATGGTGATTTCCGGTGGAATCCCTGTCATATCCAAATGGGACCAAGCAAAGCAATCCATATAATCAATAAGAAATTGAACAAGTTTTTTCCTGAGTTTGAGGGTTAATCCCGTTCCTAGGTGTACCTTTCTCTCGGGCATGTATTCGATCAGTATGACCTGCTCCAGTTCCTCGACAGTTGATTTGGTTGCATCAGACTCTTCGAGAACGACGAAGGTTCGAGGCGTAAGGAAGTCATCTTCTTCGTCTTCGATTACCTGTTGCTTCGATTCCGTCGAGGCTGGGAGCGGTGATTACTTTTTAGCATTACCTTTGGTGCTTGATTTCTCCGAGGTCGAAGGCTCTGGTATCGACACCACTTACTCGACTGCAAACATCTCCTTTGCAGTATGTTGCTCTTCGTAGACTGTTTTCACTCCCTCTTCTATTGGGAACTTTATCATCGGGGGAAGAGTTGAAGGCACTGGCCTCATGTTGTGTATCCATGGTCTCCCGAGGAGTGCATTATACCTTATGTCGCCTTCCATGACATGAAATTTCGTGTCCCGTATGGTTCTGGCTATGTTTACTAGTTGGATTATCTCTCCCTCTGTTGTTTTGCTTGCCATATTGAAGCCATTAAGGACTCGGGACGCAAGTACAATCTGATCTTGTAGGCCGAGTTGTTCCACGACCCTCGATCTGATTATGTTTACTAAGCTACCTGGATCCACTAGAACACGCTTAACTTGAATTTTATTTAAAAGAATAGAAATTACTAGGGCATCGTTGTGCGGTTGGGATACGCCTTCTGCTTCTCCTCGTCACAGAATGATAGGACGTCCTCGGGCACATAACTCCGAGTCTGTTTTTCTCTTGTGATTGATACCTTGGTGCGTTTGAACACAGGTCCTTGTGGGATGTCAACACCGCCAACGATCATGTGGATTACATGTTGTGGTTCTTCCTGCTCATTTTTTCTTCCACCTCTCTCCCTGAAACGGTTTTTAGCTCGATCACTGAGAAATTATCGAAGGTGACCCTCGTTGAACAGCCGAGCTACCTCTCCCTTTAGCTGCCTGCAATCTTCGGTTCTATGGCCATGCGTGCCATGATACTTACACATCAAATTTGGATTCCTCTGAGAGGGATCGGTTTTGATAGGCCTTGGCTACCTGGTATCCTTGATTCTTCCAATAGCTGACACGATCCCTGATGCGTCTACACTGAAATTATACTCTGATAATCGAGGTGCCTCCGCGGGATCGGTATGCTTGTCGAACCCCCTCTTACTTATGAGTCCCTGAGAGCTCTATCCTCGATTATTTCTCCAATCATTCCGAGGAGTGTTATGGCCTGAACCATTGTTTGTCTGATCAACACACGGCTGATACGTTCTTTGTTTGACCTCGATTCCCTGTCGGTATCCCTCGGGGGCCTGGTTGCCGATCTGTTAGGATAAACTCAACCCGAGGGGGCTCCCAACTGGTCGTCCTGGACCCTAATCTTCGATTGATAACGGTTATGCACATCGTACCACGTCATGGCTGGATACTCGATCAAATTCTGCTTTAATTGTCGAGACGCAATCGCACTCTTTTAATTCAAACCCTGCATGAAAACTTGTACCGCCCAGTCATCCGAGACTGGTGGTAATTCCATTCCCTCCATCTGAAACGTGGACACGAACTCTCTCAATATTTTGTAGTTCCTTTATTTTATCTTAAGCA
Source organism: Nicotiana attenuata (assembly GCF_001879085.1). Lineage (NCBI taxonomy): Eukaryota > Viridiplantae > Streptophyta > Magnoliopsida > Solanales > Solanaceae > Nicotiana > Nicotiana attenuata. Next base: position 63,915 of record NW_017673843.1, read on the forward strand.
CATCTGATTTCCTCGTTGCCACCTTTATGGCCCCAGCATGTGCTTTTACGAAGGTGTCTGCCAACATAGCAAACGAGTCAATAGAATTAGGAGGCAAGTTGTGATACCAAATCATGGCTCCTTTCGACAAAGTTTCTCCAAATTGTTTCAGCAACACGGACTCGATCTCATCATCATTAAGGTTGTGTCCTTTAATCCCACAAGTGTATGAAGTAATATGCTCGTTAGGGTTGGTTGTCCCATTATATTTGGGTATATCAGGCATGCAAAACGTATTAGGGATGGGCATTGGAGCCACACTCTGAGGAAACGGTTTTTGTATGAACTTTTTTGCATCTAAACCTTTCAAAACTGGAGGTGCCCCCGGTATCTGGTCTACACGGAAGTTATAAGTCTCCACCTTCTTATCCTTGTCCTCAATCTTCTTTTCCCCGGACTCTATCCTCTTGGTGAGCTCTTCGAGCATCCTCATAATGGTAGGGTCAGCCCCTGAGTCATTTCCGTTCGACCTCTCTGGCGCTGGTTCAGCACGTCGAGTGTTTTCTCGTTCAGCTATACTCGGAGTTCTATTTTGACTTTGAAGTTGAGCGATGGCGATCTACTGAGCTTGCAACATCTCGAATATCACTTGGAGGCTGACTCCCCCATCTCCTATACCTGGTGTTCCTTGGCCCCCAGATCGGGCTTCTCTATGTACACTCCCTCCGGGGTCTGCGCCTAAATCTGTGTTTAAAGCAATGTACGAACTAACGTCAACTGGTTCCAGATTTGGCCCTTCCCCAGAGTTTATTTGTGGTACACCCACCCCTGCATTGTTGTTTTCCCCATGAAATCCAAGACCTTCGTTGTCATGAACAGGTGTATTTTGCGAGTTTGACATGCTTAATCCTGAGAATCAGAAAATCTTGACAAGAAAAAGTGTAAAAATAACGTGTGTAACGAGAATCAGTAAAGAAATAATCACTATTATCTTTAGCCCCACGGTGGGCGCCAAACTGTTTACCTCGAAAATACGAGTAACAATTAAATTTGATTTGTGGTTTTAAAGATATGTGATTAAGTTCAATACCAATTAATAATCAAGAAATATGAAGTAGAAATGAAAGAAACAAGTGAACCAAATCAATGTTACTCAGCAGTGGTGACCTCGAGAAGAACTAGGAGCAATAAAGTAAGAACAATGAAGTAAAAGGACAGCTCTTATGAACTATAAGCAAAAAAAGTAGGATAGTATATTCTTTGCCAATGATTAGATGGCCCTTACGAATGATTAGGGTCCCCTTTATATAATAGGGGAACACTAAATAAGGTACATTTCTATTTACAGCAAGGAATATTATTGGTACAGTTGTCTAACCGTCTAGTACGAAATCGTGCAATCCTATTTCGTGATTTGCGCCACGATTTTGGGGACGTGGCAGGAATCTCGCTCATTCTGTTAGAAATCCATAACGGCATTATTTCGGGGTCGAGCATACTCGGCTGCGATGTCCATTGTACTTTGATCCTCGGGCATTGCATCTTATCTTCGAGCTCGGGTCTGATCCATCGGACTCGAACTCTTCCTCGCCTAAACTCGGGCTTACGATAAATCCTCGAGCCTATAAATCGGAGGCATATGATTTTGACCTTATACAGATTTATTGTCACAAGTCCTAAAAATTTACGTAATTTGCACGGTGGATAATTGCAAAGATCTTTTCTTTCTTTTTGGAGTAAAATTTCTTATTAAGTTGCAAATATCCCGCATGTGCACTAACGCCTATGATTTGAAAGGAAAAGATGCACATAATTTGCACGAAATTGGAGGGGGGGGGGAAATGAACTTAATTTGCACGAAGCTGAAAGGACAGATGCACTTAATGTAAATATATCTTGCAAAAATGCACTTAATGCAAGTCTTGGCAATACCAGAAGCAGGAACTTCCTCTCTTCCTAAAAGCTAATCTATTTTTACATTAATGACATACATCGTTGCAATGCAAGTCTTTCTCATTTCGAACACGAATCCTCCAAGAATTCTCCTGGTTATCTTTTTTTTATGAAGGATATAACAGTTAAAATTTATACTAGACAGATATCCAAATTCCATGGACTCCACTCAATTCTAGTGCATCGTCAAAGTCACACTATGGAAAATATGTTATCATCGGTTTAATTTATAAAAGGGTTTGGCCAGAAACTAAAAACTATGATGATGATGACAACATGAATGAAGTTCCATCAAGGTGGAAAGCATGACGTGAAAGTGTCTCTCGGTTTAATTCTTTTTGTGGAACAAGAAACTCAGTGGAGATAATTAATTAATAAAGGCCTACATACTAATGTGAAAAATCTTACCATCTCAAAAACTTCTAACATGATACAAAGGGACACAAAACTCACACTTCCTCTATTGCTGGAATACTTCATGTAAAGCGTGCATCTTACTCTGACGACCCAAAGGGTCATCACCGGATTTTTCTCTTTTTTCGTGCTCCCGAGGCCTTGAAAACCTCATTTCTGCTTGCCTCGATTTGCGTGCCCAGTCCGGGCGCGTAGCCAGAAAGCTTATATGTTAAATTCAATGAAAAATTTCAAAATGTGGCTTTAAAATGATTAAAGTTGACCTTGGTCAACATTTTTGGTAAACGGACCCGGACCAGTGATTTGGCGGTCCCGGAGAGTCCGTAGAAAAATATGAGACTCGGGCATATGCCCGGAGTCGAATTTCGAGGTCGAGAAATAAATTTTTCTATGAAATTGTTTTTCTGAAATTATTAAGAAAAATGGAAATGAAAATTGATTAAAAGACTATGTTATCGGGCTCGTATTTTGGTTCCGACGCCCGGTACAAGTCTTAAATATGTGTTAAGTGCTTTCTGTAAAGTTTGGTCGAATTCGGATGTCATTTGACGTGTTTCGGACCTAAATATCTAAAATTTGAAGTTATGAAGTTTGAAATGAAAATGATGATCTTGAGGCTTGATTCAATGATTTTTTATGTTATTTTGGCGATTTGATCGCTCGAGTAAGTTCGTAGGATGTTATTGAGTTAGTGTGTGTGATTGGTTAGGATCCCCGAGGGCTCGGGAGTGAATTGGAGGTGGTTCGGGGTGTTTTTACACTTAGGAAAGGATCAGATTCTGATGCATTTTTACACAGGCATTTTGTTCTTCGCGAACGCGGCCTCAGGCTCGCGTTCGCAGTGCTTTGGTCTTCCCCTCTTACGCGTTCGCGTCCTACTTCACGTGATCGCGTAGTTCTAATTCCCCCTCCTTCGCGTTCGCATCCTCACTATCGCGAACGCGTAGCTTTACCAGCTTCCTCAACGCGTTCGCGTGGCCCCTCACGCGTTCGCGTATAACAGCCCCTCGGACCCCCCCCGCCCCTCAACTCTTTCTCTCGCGTTCGCATTCTATTCACGCGTTCGCGATGGTGTCGTCCAGCCAGCTAGAGGCGGGGGTAGAGCCATAGAGGTGGAGGTAGAGATCATAGAGGTGGAGCTCGGACCGCCAGAGGTAGATGTCAGCCAGCAGCCGATCGTCTAGAGACATGACTCAGGAGGTGGGGCCCAGCCCCGGTGTTATGCTCTTCTAGCCAGGCCAGAGGCTGAGTCTTTAGACGCAGTTATTACAGGTACTATTCTGGTCTGTGATAGGGATGCTTCAGTGCTATTTGACCCTGGGTCTTACGTATTCATATGTATCGTCCTATTTTGCACCTACTTGGTTATGCCTAGTAATGCCTTGGATGTTCCTGTCTATGTTATCTACACCGGTGGTGATTCTATAGTGGTCGACCGAGTTCATCGTTCTTGTGTGGTAGTGTTTGAGGGTCTTGAGACCCGTGTTGATTTATTGCTCTTAGACATGGTGGATTTCAAGTTATATTAGGGATGGATTGGTTGTCTCCGTATCATGCTATCTTGGATTGTCACGCCAAGACCGTGACCTTGGCTTTGCCAGATTTACCCCGATTGGAGTGGGAGGGACCCCAGGTCATGCCCACCCGCAGTGTTTATTTCATATGTGAAGGCTCGACGCATGGTCGAGAAGGGGTGTCTAGCTTATCTGGCGTATGTTCGCGATTCCAGCTTAGAGGTTCTTCTATTGATTCTGTTCCTATTGTTCGGGAGTTCCCGAGGTTTTCCCTTCAGACCTGCCGGGAATGCCGCCCGACAGGGATATTGATTTCTGTATTGATCTGGCCCCAGGCACGCAGCCCATTTCTATTCCGCCGTATCGCATGGCCCCACCAGAGTTGAAGGAGTTGAAGGACCAGTTGCAAGATTTGCTAGAGAAGGGTTTTATCAGGCCTAGTGTTTCTCCTTGGGGTGCGCCGGTGTTATTTGTGATGAAAAAGGATGGATCGATGAGGATGTGCATTGATTACCGACAATTGAACAAAGTGACGATAAAGAACAAGTATCCACTGCCGAGGATTGATGATTTGTTTTTGACCAGCTTCAGGTGCAAAGGCGTTTTCAAAGATAGACTTGAGATCTGGCTACCATCAGCTGAGGATTAGGGCATCCGATGTCCCTAAGACAGCATTCCGCACTCGGTACGAGCATTATGAGGTCCTGGTCATGTCGTTTGGGTTGACCAATGCCCCAGCAGCATTCATGGAGTTGATGAAACCGAGTGTTTCAGGCCATATTTGGACATGTTCGTGATAGTCTTTATTTGATGATATTTTGGTGTACTCCCGCATCCAGGGGGAGCACGAGCAGCACCTCAGAGTGGTTCTTTAGACTCTGAAGGATAGTCAGTTATATGCTAAGTTCTCGAAGTGCGAGTTCTGGTTGAGTTCGATTGCATTCCTGGGGTCATGTTGTATCAGCAGAGGGTATTCAGGTGGACCCGAAGAAGATTGAGGCAGTCAAGAATTGGCCTCGACCAGCATCAGCTATTGAGATTCGGAGTTTCTTGGGGTTAGCAGGTTACTATCGTCGGTTCGTGGAGGGGTTTTCATCTATTGCAGCCCGATGACCAGATTGACCCAGAGGGTGCCCCAGTTCAGATGGTCGGATGAGTGTGAGGCGAGCTTTCAGAAGCTCAAGACAGCTCTGACTACACGCACCGATATTGGTTTTGCCCACAGGCTCAGGACCCTATACAGTGATTGTGATGCTTCCCGTATTGGGCTTGGTGCGGTATTATGCAGGATGGCAGAGTCATTGCTTATGCTTCGAGGCAGTTGAAGATCCACGAGAAGAATTATCCGGTTCATGATCTCGAGTTGGCAGCCATTGTTCATGCTTTGAAGATTTGGAGGCATTACCTATATGGTGTGACGTGTGAGGTGTACACTGATCACAAGAGGTCTGCAGTACTTGTTCAAGCAGAAGGAGTTGAACTTGAGGCAGAGGAGGTGGTTGGAGCTATTGAAGGATTATGATGTTACTATTTTGTACCACCCGGGGAGAGCCAATGTGGTGGCCGATGCATTGAGTAGGAAGTCCGCCAGCATAGGTAGTCTTGCTTATGTTCCGGTCAGCCAGAGACTGCTTGCTTTGGATATTCAGACCCTGGCCAATCGATTTGTGAGGTTGGACATTTCTGGAGCCTAGCAGAGTGTTAGCTTGTTACGGTCCGCTCGTTCTTCATTATTGGAGCGTATCCGTGATCGGCAGTTTGATGATCCCATTTGTGTGTCCTGAGAGACACGGTGCAGCGTGGAGGTGCCATGAAGGTGACCTTAGATGATGATGGTGTTTTGAGGTTGCAGGGGCGAGTTTGTGTGCCCAATGTCGATGGGATTCGAGAGTTGATCTTAGCGGAGGCCCATAGTTCTCGGTATTCTATTCACCCGGGCGCCGCGAAGATGTATCAGGACTTGCGGCAGCATTATTGGTGGCGTAGGATGAAGAAAGATATTGTTGCATATGTGGCTCGATGTTTGAACTGTCAGCAGGTTAAGTATGAGCATCAGAGGCCTGGTGGTTTGTTTCAGAGGATTGAGCTTCCCGAGTGGAAGTGGGAGAGGATTACCATGGATTTCGTTACTGGACTTCCGATGACTCGGAAGAAGTTTGATGCTATTTGGGTCATTGTTGATAGGCTGACCAAGTCAGCGCATTTTATTCCTGTTGCAGCCACTTATTCATCGGAGAGGTTAGCTGAGATCTACATCCGAGAGATTGTTCGCCTTCATGGGGTGCTGGCATCTATCATTTCGGACCGGGGTACGCAGTTTACCTCGCGTTTCTGGAGAGCAGTTCAGCAGGAGTTGGGCACCCAGGTTCAGTTGAGCACAGCGTTCCATCCTCAGACAGACGGCTAGTCCGAGAGGACTATTCAGATATTGGAGGATATGCTCCGAGCCTGTGTCATTGATTTCGGAGGCTCGTGGGACCAGTTTTTGCCTTTAGGAACAACAGCTACCAGTCCAGCATTCAGATGGCTCCATATGAGGCGTTGTATGGTAGGCGAAGTCGGTCTCCAGTCGGATGGTTTGAGCCGGGGGAGGCTCGGTTATTGGGTACAGATTTAGTTCAGGAGGCCTTGGATAAGGTCAAGATCATTCAGGACAGGCTTCGTTCGGCTCAGTCGCGGTAAAAGAGTTATGCAGATCGTAAGGTTCGAGATGTAGCTTTCATGGTTGGTGAGCAGGTCTTGCTCCGAGTGTCGCCTATGAAGGGCGTGATGAGATTTGGGAAGAAGGGCAAGCTTAGCCCTAGATTCATTGGCCCATTTGAGATCTTCGATCGTGTAGGAGAGGTGGCTTATAGACTTGCCTTGCCGCCCAGCTTGTCAGCCGTGCATCCAGTGTTTCATGTGTCCATGCTTCGGAGGTATCACGGCGATCCAACCCATGTGTTAGATTTCAGCACTGTCCAGTTGGACAAGGATCTGTCCTACGAGGAGGAGCCGGTAGCTATTCTAGACCAGCAGGTTCGACAGTTGAGGTCGAAGAGTTTTCCTTCAGTGCGTGTCCAGTGGAGAGGTCAGCCTCCTGAGGCATCGAGCTGGGAGTCCGAGTCTGATATGCGGAGCCGTTATCCTCATCAATTTCCCGACTCAGGTATTTCTTTCTTTTGTCCGTTCGAGGACGAATGGTTGTTTTAGAGGTGGAGAATGTGACGACCCAAAGGGTCATCACCGGATTTCTCTCTTTTTTCGTGCTTCTGAGGCCTTGAAAACCTTATTTCTGCTTGCCTCGATTTGCGTGCGCAGTCCGGGCGCGTAGCCGGAAAGCTTATATGTTAAATTCTGTGAAAAATTTCAAAATGTGGCTTTAAAATGATTAAAGTTGACCTTGGTCAACATTTTTGGTAAACGGATCCGGACCCGTGATTTGGCGGTCCCGGAGGGTCCATAGAAAAATATGAGACTCGGGCATATGCCCGGAGTCGAATTTCGAGGTCGAGAGCCCGAGAAATGAATTTTTCTGTGAAATTATTTTTCTGAAATTATTATGGAAAATGGAAATGAAAATTGATTAAAAGACTATGGTATCGGGCTCGTATTTTGGTTCCGACGCCCGCTACAAGTCTTAAATATGTGTTAAACGCTTTTTGTAAAGTCTGGTCGAAATCGGATGTCATTTGACGTGTTTCGGACCTAAATATCTAAAATTTGAAGTTATGAAGCTTGAAATGAAAATGATGATCTTGAGGCTTGATTCAATGATTTTTGATGTTATTTTGGCGATTTGATCGCTCGAGTAAGTTCGTAGGATGTTATTGAGTTAGTGTGTGTGATTGGTTAGGAGCCCCGAGGGCTCGGGAGTGAATTGGAGGTGGTTCGGGGTGTTTTTACACTTAGGAAAGGATCAGATTCTGCTGCATTTTTACACAGGAATTTTGTTCTTTGCGAACGCGGCCTCAGGCTCGCGTTCGCAGTGCTTTGGTCTTCCCCTCTTACGCGTTCGCGTCCTACTTCACGCGATCGCGTAGTTCTAATTCCCCCTCCTTCGCGTTCGCATCCTCACTATCGCGAACGCGTAGCTTTACCAGCTTCCTCAACGCGTTCGCGTGGCCCCTCACGCGTTCGCGTATAACAGTCCCTGGACCCCCCAACATTTTCTTCGACGCATTCGCATTCTATTTCACGCGTTCGCGATGGAGTGTCCAGTTTACCCTTCGTGAACGCGGCCCCTTTCCCGCGAACGCAAAGGGCAATTTTGCCCAGCGAATTTTTTAAGTTCAAAACAGAATCAGTAGCTCGGGATTTAGCCATTTCTTCACACGAGCTCCTCTCCCTAACACTCCATAGGCGATTTTGAAGAGCTTCTTTCTCCATAGCCTCTTAGGTAAGTGTTCTTAACTTCTTTCCCTCTTAATTCTTTCCACTAATCACTAATTTCCTAGCCCTAAATCATGAATTCAAAGTAGAAAATGGGGGTTTCGGGTAGAGTTAGGGCTTTGGGGATTTTGGGTGATTCAACCTCAATTTGGGGTCGAATCTTGAAATAAATTATATATTTGAACTCGTGGGGTTATGGGTGATTGGGTTTGGGTCCGAGCCTCATGTTTGGACCATGTGGGACCGGTGTCGAATTTTGGTGTTTTTGGAAGAATTATAGGAATTTCATTTCTAGGCTATGGGATTATGTTTTTGAGCCCATATTGATATTATTGAACTAATTATGCCTAGATATCATTGTTTCGGAGTTGGATTGTAGAGGAAAGGCGGTATTAGAGAGTTGATTGCTATTCTTGGACTGAGGTAAGTGTTTGTTCTAACTTTGGCTTGAGGGAATAGGATTGGGATGTTATTTGCTACTTGCTAAATGTGGAGTACGGTCTATAGGCATGGTGACGGTTGTCTATGCACCGGAGTCTACCATGACCGTGAGTCTTAATTGCTTTTAGTTCGAATGATGTGACACAACTTCCTTGTTTAATTGATAAATTTCATATAATGTGAACGGTTGAGGAAGAATTGTGATTGGTATATTTTGGAGCGTTGGCTCGAACAAGAATGTGATAGTTGAGAAAGAAGTGATTTAAAAGAGGATGTGTTGTGATTATTCCCTTGCCGGGACGTGTAGACTATTATTATGTACTCTCCCTTGCCGGGATATTTGGGTTGTTAGCTGTACCCTTGCCGGGTTAAAGTGTTATGTTGTCGAATTCCCCTAATGGGGCCTTCTTTACAAAGCCAGATATTTTGAACTATGATATGGGATCGTGTGGCGCGCCGTCCACTTATATTCTATAATATGGGATCGTATGGCACGCCGTCCACTTATATATATATATTATGAAATGGGATCGTGTGGCACGCCGTTCACTTATGAATTAAGAAATGGGATCGTGTGGCGCGCCGACCACTTATATATGAGCTATGGTATTGAGATAGTTTCGTCGTTATATCCGTTGATCTGTATTCGCTGTATTTTTCCCCGAGCATGCCCCCTTCCCTTTTTTTTAGTTGATATTCTCTGTTGTTATTTCTGTTGCCTTTGTATATATATATATATCTGCACAGGTTGTTTTTGGTAGGTCCTGTCTAGCCTCGTCACTACTTCGCCGGGGTTAGGCCAGGCACTTACCAGCACATGGGGTCGGTTGTGCTGATGCTACACTTCTGTGCTTTTTGCACATATCATAGTACTGGAGCAGGAGCCTTTGGTCAGCAGTAGGAGCGTTGGGAGCTTACTTCAGTCCGGAGATTTCCGAAATAGCTTGCTGTTGTCCGCATGGCCCGGAGTCTCTCTTATCTCTGTCTTCATTTGATTTCCCTTGTATCGAATCAGACAGTACTGTATTCTTATTCAGACTTTGTATTTAGCATTCAGTAGAAGCTCGTGAGTTAGTGACACCAGATCTGGGCAGAGGTGTATTTGAATTTCCGCACTTGGTTTCAGTTATTTATGTTTCGAGATTTCCGCTTTTATATTAATTGCCTCGTTCCTTTATACTGTTAATGATGTTGAGAGAAGTGTTAAATTGATTGACTTGCCTAGCTCCTATTAGTAGGCGCCATCACGACTCCCGAAGGTGGGAAATCCGGGTCGTGACACTTACTTTGGTTATTCCCCTAGCACTGCTATAGGAATGGCGCCAAAGGCTCATTTGGGGTATACTATATGAATATCCTATTGCTATTGTTGCATTTGCTGCAATGGAGAAAGGTACATTTGATTTCATTGCCGCTAGAAATTTTTGACCATAATATCTATCTTTGGGAAAGGACCAACCTTAGGTTCTCACTGTTGCTGCCGGCACAATTAGATATCATTTTATCAAGATATTAACTCTAGAAAATGGAGATTCAATAATCGGTTTATCACTCTCCTCTGGGAATCCATGTTGAAGTGACATGAAAATTATTTCTATAAATATATACGAAGATGGATGGAAACTGAAAGATGTTGCAGGAAAAAGTTTTGTCTGCGATGACAAAAATACATCAATAAAGGACCAATTCTACAGTGTGATATTTTCAGAAGCTGTTGGTGGCATCTTCATATTGAATTTTGCCCCTTCATCCTCAAACCTAACTTGATGGCTCCTAGTGACTTGATACTAGTTTCATGGCCTCCAATAGTATCAGTCACTTTATTTGGTAGAGTTTACAAAATCTTCAACATTGATTCTAGTACATCAATGGCATGCCCACATGGTGCTGGTGCAGCTGGACTTCTGAAAGTGGCATACCCTTAATGAAACTGTGCTGCCAATCCGATTGGCCATGATGACCACACCAGATGTGTTGGATATCACACAAAACCTAATAAAGATATTTGTAAAGAGAATGTTGCTGCTACTTGACGAGCACAAACCGGTATATAAAAACTAAAGCTCGTGCATGTCAAAGATAGTATAAAAGATTTTCAAATACACGAGAATTAGGATATTTCTATGCTATTTATCATTGCTCGATCACTATTTGAGAAAAATACAAATTGTGACATAAAAGAGGATTAGGGTACTTTCATGATAGAAGGTAATAAAAGAGATCATAAAATAAAGTCAAGAATGAATTCTCGACAAATCTTCAATCTCCCTTGAAAACGTTGAGCCTTGTGATTCTTTTTTATAAATCTTCAATCTCCCTTGAAAACTTGGAGCCTTGTGCTTCTTTTCTCTCTTTCTAGCTGCCTATGTCAGAGTGCGGCCAAAAGTGCCCTTTTAAAGTCCCTAATATAAGTATTTATATAAGAAGGGTGCTTTTCGACCACATTCTAGTTGGCATAGTGCCAAAGATTAACTAGTACTATGACAATTTTTCATTCTTTTAGTTTATTGCCACAAGTCCTAAAAATGCACGTAATTTGCATGGTGGATAAGTGAAAAGATCTTTTATTTCTTTCTGGTGTAAAATTTCTTATTAAGTTGCAAATATCCCGCAGGTGCGCTAACGCCTATGATTTGAAAGGAATAGATGCACTTAATTTGCACGAAGTTGGAGTGGAAAAAAGAACTTAATTTGCATGAAGCTGAAAGGAAAAAATGCACATAATGTAAATATATTTTGCAAAAATACACTTAATGCAAGTATTGGCAATACCAGTATCAAGAACTTCCTCTCTTCCTCAAAACTAATCTATAGTTACACTAATGCCATACATGGTTTCAATGCAAGTCTTTCTCCTTCCGAGCACGAATCCTCCAAGAATTCTCCAGGTTATCTTTTTGTAATTAAGGATATAACAGATAAAATTTAGACTAGCCACACATCCCAATTCCTTGGTCTCACCTTATGTCTAGTGCATCATCAAAGTCACACTGTGGGAAATATGTTATCATCGATTTAGTTTATACAGGGGTTTGGCCAGAAAGTAAAAACATGATCATAATGACAACATGAATGAAGTTCCATCAAGGTAGAAAGCATGATGTGATAGTGTCACTCGGTTTAATTCTTTTTGTGGAACAAGAAACTCAGCGGAGATAATTAATTAATAAATTCCTACATGCTAATGTGAAAAATCTTTCCATCACATTAGATTTTAATGTGATACAAAGGGACACAGAACTCACACTTCCTCTATTGCTGCAATACTTCTTGTAAAGCGTGCATCTTACTTTGGTTATGCCCCTAACACTGCTATAGGTATGGCGCCAAAGGCTCATTTGGGGTTTACAAGGCTATTTGAGATGGCAATGGTACCTTCTCTGATATTTTGGCTGCAATGGATCAGACAAATACAGATTGGTATGGATGTCTTGTCCTTGTCATTAGGCTCATTGATTTCCACTTATACTATATTAATATCCTATTCCTACTGCTGCATTTGCTGCAATGGAGAAAGGTATATTTGTTTTCATTGCCGCTAGAAATTTTTGACCTTAATATCTATCTTTGGGAAACGGGCAACCTTAGGTTCTAACTGTTGCTGCTGGCACAATTAGATGTCATTATATCAAGATATTAATTCGGGTAATGGAGCTTTAATAATCGGTTTGTCACTCTCCTCTGGAAATCAAAGTTAAAATGACACGAAAATTATTTCTATAAATATATGCCAAGATGGATGGAAACTGAAAGATGTTGCGGGCAAATATTTTGTCTGCCATGACAAAATTACATCAATAAAGAACCAATTCTACAGTATGATATTTTCAAAAGCATTTGGTGGCATCTTCATATTGAATTTTGCCCCTTCATCCTCAAACCTGACTTGATGGCTCCTAGTGACTTGATACTAGTTTCATGGCCTCCAGTAGTATCAGTGACTTTATTTGGTATAGTTTACAATATCTTCAACATTGATTCTAGTACATCAATGGCATGCCCACATGGTGCTGGTGAAGCTGCACTTCTGAAAGGGGCATTCCCTTAATGAAGTTGTGCTGCCAATTCGTTTGGCCATGATGACCACAACAGATGTGTTGGATATCACACAAAACCTAATCATGATATCGGTCAAGAGAATGTTGCTTCCACTTGACGAGCACAAAACCAGTATATAAAAACTAAGCCCGTGCATTGCAAATATAGTATATAAGAGTTTCAAATACACGAGGCTTAAGATATTTCTATGCTATTTATCATTGCTCGATCACTATTTGAGAAAACTACAAATTGTTACATAAAAGAGGATTAGGGTATTTTCATGATAGAATGTAATAAAAGAGAAGATAAAATAAAGTCAAGAATGAATTCCCGACAAATCTTCAATCTCCCTTGAAAACGTTAAGCCTTGTGATTCTTTTCTACAAATCTTCAATCTCCCTTGAAAACTTGGAGCCTTGTGCTTCTTTTCTCTCTTTCTAGCTGCCTATGTCCGAGTGCGGCCAAAACTGCCCTTTTTAAATCCTTAATATAAGTATTTATATAAGAAGGGTGCTTTTCGGTCACATTCTAGTTGGCATAGTGCCAAAGATTAACTAATACTATGACAATTTTTATTCTTTTAGTTTATTGCCACAAGTCCTAAAAATGCACGTAATTGGCATGGTGGATAAGTGCAAAGATCTTTTATTTCTTTCTGGAGTAAAATTTCTTATTAAGTTGCAAATATCCCGCAGGTGCACTAACGCCTATGATTTGAAAGGAATAGATGCACTTAATTTGCACGAAGTTGGAGGAGAAAAAAGAACTTAATTTGCACAAAGCTGAAAGGAAAAAATGCACATAGTGTAATTATATTTTGCAAAAATGCAATTAATGCAAGTATTGGCAAAACCAGTAGCAGGAACTTCCTCTCTTCCACAAAACTAATCTATATTTACACTAATGCCATACATGGTTTCAATGCAAGTCTTTCTCCTTCCGAGCACGAATCCTTCAAGAATTCTACAGGTTATCTTTTTGTAATTAAGGATATAACTGTTAAAATTTAGACTAGCCACACATTCCATTTCCTTGGACTCACCTTATGTCTAGTGCATCATCAAAGTCACACTGTCGAAAATATGTTATCATCGGTTTAGTTTATACAGGAGTTTGGCCAGAAAGTAAAAACTATGATGATGATGACAACATGAATGAAGTTCCATCAAGGTGGAAAGCATGATGTGAAAGTGTCACTCAGTTTAATACTTTTTGTGGAACAAGAAACTCAACGGAGATAATTAATTAATAAAGTCCTACATGCTAATGTGAAGAATCTTACCATCACAATAAATTCTAACGTGATACAAAGGGACGCAGAACTCACACTTCCTCTATTGCTGTAATACTTCTTGTAAAGCGTGCATCTTACTACTATTGTGCCCCTAGCACTACTATAAGCATGGCACCAAAGGCTCATTTGGGATGTACAAGGCTCTTTGAGATGGAGATGGTACCTTCTCTGATATGTTGGCTGCAATGGATCAAAAAATTACAGATTGGTATGGATGTCTTGTCCTTGTCATTAGGCTCATTGATTTCGACTTATACTATATGAATATCCTATTGCTATAGCTGCATTTGCTGCAATGCAGAAAGGTATATTTATTTTCATTGCCGCTAGAAATTTTTGACTTTAATATCTATCTTTGGGAAACGAGCAACCTTAGGTTCTAACTGTTACTCCTGGCACAATTAGATGTCGTTATATCAAGATATTAATTCTGAGTAATGGAGCTTCAATAATCGGTTTGTCACTCTCCTCTGGAAATCCAAGTTGAAGTGACAGGAAAATTATTTCTATAAATATATGCCAAGATGGATGGAAACTGAAAGATGTTGTAGGCAAATGTTTTGTCTGCCACGACAAAAATACATCAATGAAGGACCAATTCTACAGTGTGATATTTTCAAAAGCTGTTGGTGGCATCTTCATATTGAATTTTGCCCCTTCATCCTCAAACCTAACTTGATGGATCCTAGTGACTTGATAATAGCTTCATGGCCTCCAATAGTATAAGTGACTTTATCTGGTAAAGTTTATAATATCTTCAACATTGATTCTAGTACATCATTGGGATGCCAACATGTGCTGGTGTGGCTGCACTTCTAAAATGAGCACACCCTGAATGAAGTCGTGCTGCCATCCGATATGACCACAACAGATGTATTGGATATCACATAAAACCCAATCAAGATATTGGTCATGAGAATGTTACTGCCACTTGACGAGCACAAAACCAGTATATAAAAACTAAAGCTCGTGCTTGTCAAAGATAGTACAAAAGATTATCAAATCCACAAGGATTAGGATATTTCTATGCTATTTATCATTCCTCGATCACTATTTGAGAAAACTAAAAATTGTGACATAAATGAGGATTAGGGTATTGTCATGATAGAAGGTAACAAAAGAGAAGATAAAATAAAGTCGAGAATGAATTCTCAACAAATCTTCAATCTCCCTTAAAAACGTGCAGCCTTGTGCTTCTTTTCTACAAATCTTCAATCTCCCTTGAAAACTTGGAGCCTTGTGCTTCTTTTCTCTCTTTCTAGCTGCCTATGTCAGAGTGGGGCCAAAATTTTCCTTTTTAAATCCCTAATATAAGTACTTATATAAGAAGGGTGCTTTTCGGTCACATTCTAGTTGGCATAGTGCCAAAGATTAACTAATACTATGACAATTTTTCATTCTTTTAGTTTACTGCCACAACTCCTAAAAATGCACATAATTTGCATGGTGAATAAGTGCGAAGATCTTTTCTTTCTTTTTGGTGTAAAATTTCATATTAAGTTGCAAATATCCCGTAGACGCCGATGATTTGAAAGGAAAAGATGCACTTAATTTGCACGAAGTTGGAGGGGGGAAATCAACTTAATTTGCACGAAGCTGAAAGGAAAAAATGCACATAATGTAATTATATTTTGCTAAAATGCACTTAATGCATGTCTTGGCAATACTAGTAGCAGGAACTTCCTCTCTTCCTTACACTAATGTCATACATGGTTTCAATGCAAGTCATTCTTCTTCCGAGCACGAATCCTCTAAGAATTCTCCAGGTTATCTTTTTGTAATTAAGGATATAACAGTTAAAATTTAGACTAGCCGCACATTTCAATTCCTTTGACTCAACTCATGTCTAGTGCATCGTCAAAGTCACTGTGGAAAATATGTTATCATCTATTTAGTTTATACAGGGGTTTGGCCAAAAAGTAAAAACTATGATCATCCATTAAGGTGGAAAGCATGATGTAAAAGTGTCACTCAGTTTAATTCTTTTTGTGGAACAAGAAACTCAGCGGAGATAATTAATTAATAAAGGCCTACATGCTAATGTGAAAAATCTAACCATCACAATAAATTCTAATGTGATACAAAAAACTCACACTTCCTCTATTGCTGCAATACTTCGTGTAAAGCGTGCATCTTACTTTGGTTATGCCCCTAGCACTAATTTAAGCATGGCACCAAAGGCTCATTTGGGGTGTACAAGGCTCTTTGAGATGGAGATAGTACCTTCTCTGATATTTTGGCTGCAATGGATCACACAATTGCAGATTGGTATGGATGTCTTGTCCTTGTCATTAGGCTCATTGATTTCCACTTATACTATATGAATATCCTATTGCTATTGCTGCATTTGCGGCAATGGAGAAAGGTATATTTGTTTTCATTGCCGCAAGAAATTTTTGACCTTAATATCTATCTTTGAGAAACGAGCAACCTTAAGTTCTAACTGTTGCTACTGGCACAATTAGATGTCATTATATCATGATATTAATTCTGGGTAATGGAGCTTCAATAATCGGTTTGTCACTCTTCTCCGGAAATCCAAGTTGAAGTGACAGGAAAATTATTTCTATAAATATATGCCAAGATAGATGGAAACTGAAAGATGTTGCAGGAAAATGTTTTGTCTGCCACGACAAAAATACATCAATAAAGGACCAATTCTACAGTGTGATATTTTCAAAAGCTGTTGGTGGCATCTTCATATTAAATTTTGCACCTTCATCCTCAAACCTGACTTGATGGCTCCTAGTTACTTGATAATAGCTTCATGGCCTCCAATAGTATAAGTGACTTTATTTGGTAAAGTTTACAATATCTTCAACATTGATTCTAGTACATCATTGGCATGCCCACATGTGCTGATGTAGCTGCACTTCTAAAATGAGCACACCCTGAATGAAGTCGTGCTGCCATCCGATATGACCACAAAAGATGTATTGGATATCACACAAAACCCAATCAAGATATTGGTCATGAGAATGTTACTGCCACTTGACGAGCACAAAATCAGTATATAAAAACTAAAGCTCGTGCTTGTCAATGATAGTACAAAAGATTATCAAATCCACGAGGATTAGGATATTTCTATGCTATTTATCACTGCTCGATCACTATTTGAGAAAACTAAAAATTTTGACATAAATAAGGATTAGGGTATTTTCATGATTGAAGATAATAAAAGAGAAGATAAAATAAAGTCGAGAATGAATTCTCGACAAATCTTCAATCTCCCTTGAAAACGTGGAGCTTTGTGCTTCTTTTCTACAAATCTTCAATCTCCCTTGAAAACTTGGATCCTTGTGCTTCTTTTCTCTCTTTCTAGCTGCCTATATCAGAGTGCGGCCAAAAGTGCCCTTTTTAAATCCCTAATATAAGTACTTATATAAGAAGGGTGCTTTTCGGTCACATTCTAGTTGGCATAGTGCCAAAGATTAACTAATACTATGACAATTTTTCATTCTTTTAGTTTACTGCCACAAGTCCTAAAAATGCACATAATTTGCATGGTGGATAAGTGCGAAGATCTTTACTTTCTTTTTGGTGTAAAATTTCATATTAAGTTGCAAATATCCCGTAGGTGTACTAACGCCTATGATTTGAAAAGAAAAGATGCACTTAATTTGCACGAAGTTGGAGGGGGAAAATGAACTTAATTTGGACGAAGCTGAAAGGAAAAAATGCACATAATGTAAATATATTTTGCTAAAATGCACTTAATGCATGTCTTGGCAATACTAGTAGAAGGAACTTCCTCACTTCCTCAAAACTAATCTATATTTACACTAATGCCATACATGGTTTCAATGCAAGTCTTTCGTCTTCCGAGCACGAATCCTCCAAGAATTCTCCAGGTTATCTTTTTGTAATTAAGGATATAACAGTTAAAATTTAGACTAGCCACACATTTCAATTCCTTGGACTCAACTCATGTCTAGTGCATCGTCAAAGTCAGACTGTGAAAAATATGTTATCATCGGTTTAGTTTATACAAGGGTTTGGCCAGAAAGTAAAAACTATGATGATGATGTGACAGCATGAATGAAGTTCCATCAAGGTGAAAAGCATGATGTAAAAGTGTCACTCAGTTTAATTCTTTTTATGGAACAAGAAACTCAGCGGAGATAATTAATTAATAAAGGCCTACATGCTAATGTGAAAATCTTACCATAACAACAAATTCTAACGTGATATAAAAAACTCACACTTCCTCTATTGCTGCAATACTTCTTGTAAAGCGTGCATCTTACTTTGGTTATGCCCCTAGCACTACTATAAGCATGGCGCCAAAGGCTCATTTGGGGTGTAAAAAATGAAAGGTATATTTGATTTCATTGCCGCTAGAAATTTTTGACCTTAATATCTATCTTCGGGAAACGAGCAACCTTAGGTTCTAACTGTTGCTGCTGGCACAATTAGATGTCATTATATCAAGATATTAACTCTGGGTAATAGAGCTTCAATAATCGGTTTATCACTCTCCTCTGGAAATCCAAGTTGAAGTGATAGAAAAATTATTTCTATAAACACCTTCCAAGATGGATGGAAACTGAAAGATGTTGTAGGCAAATATTTTGTCTGCCACGACAAAAAACATCAATAAAGGACCAATTCTACTGTGTGATATTTTGAAAAGTTGTTGGTGGTATCTTCATGTTGAATTTTTCCTCTTAATCCTCAAACCTGACTTTATGGCTCCTAGTGACTTGATACTAGCTTCATAGCCTCCAATAGTATAAGTGACTTTATTTGGTAAAGTTTACAATATCTTCAACATTTATTCTAGTACATCAATGGCATGCCCACACGGTGCTGGTGTAGCTGCACTTTTGAAAGGGGCACATCCTGAATGAAGCCGTGTTGATATCCGATTAGCCATGATGATCACAACAGATGTGTTGGATATCACACAAAACACATTCAAGATATTGGTTAAGAGAATGTTGCTGCCACTTGACAAGCACAAAACCAGTGTATAAAAACGAAAGCTCGTGCTTGTCAAAGATAGTGTAAAATATTGCCAAATCCACGAGGATTAGGATATCTCTATGCTATTTATTATTGCTCGATCAATATTTGAGAAAACTACTAATTGTGACGTAAAAGAGGATTAGGGTATTTTCATGATAGTGGTTAATAAAAGAGAAGATTAAAAAAAAATTTAAGATGAACTCTCGGCAAATCTTCAATATCCCTTGAAAACGTGGAGCCTTATGCTTCTTTTCTACTAATCTTCAATATCCCTTGAAAACATGGAGCTTGTGCTTCTTTTCTCTCTTTCTAGTTGCCTATGTCGGAGTGCGGCCAAAAGTGACCTTTTTAAATCCCTAAGATAAGTATTTATATAAGAAGGGTGCTTTTCATTCGCATTCTATTTCGCATAGTGCCAAAGATTAAATAATACTATGAAAAATTTTTATTCTTTTAATTTATTGCCACAAGTCTTAAAAATGCACGAAATTTTCATAGTGGATAATTGCGAAGATCTTTCTTTCTTTTTGGAGTAAAATTTCTTATTAATTTGCAAATATCCCGCAGGTACGCTAACGCCTATGGTTTCAAAGGAAAAGATGCACTTAATTTGCACGAAGTTGGAGGGGGAAAATGAACTTAATTTGCACGAAGCTGAAGGGAAAAATGCACTTAATACAAATATATTTTGAAAAAATGCACTTAATGCAAGTCTTGGCAGTACCAATAGCAGGAACTTCCAATCTTCCTCAAAACCAATATATTTTTACAGTAATGCCATACATGGTTTCAATGCAATCTTTTTCCTTCCGAGCAAGTATCCTCCAAGAATTCTCCAGGTTATCTTTTTGTAGATAAGGATATAACCGTTAAAATTTAGACTAGCCACGCATCCCATTTTCTTGGACTCAACTCATGTCTCGTGCATCGTCAAAGTCACAGTATGGAAAATATGTTATCATCATTTTAGCTTATACAGGGGTTTGGCCAGAAAGTAAAAACTATGATGATGAGGAAAACATGAATGAAGTTCCATCAAGGTAGAAAGCACGATGTGAAAGTGTCACTCAGTTTAATTCTTTTTGTGGAAAATGAAACTCAGTGGTGATAATTAATTAATAAAGGCCTAAATGCTCATGTAAAAAATCTTACCATCACAATAAATTCTAACGTGATACAAAGGGACACAAAACTCACTCTTCCTCTATTGCTGCAATACTTCTTGTAAAGCGTGCATCTTACTTTGGTTATGCCCCTAGCACTGCTATAGGTATGGCGCTAAAGGCTCATTTGGGGTGTACAAGGCTCTTTGAGATTGAGATGGTACCTTCTCTGATATTTTGGCTGGAATGGACCAGACAATTGCAGATTGGTATGGATGTCTTGTCCCTGCCATTAGGCTCATTGATTTCCACTTATACTATATAAATATCCTATTGCTATTGTTGCATTTGCTGCAATGGAGAAAGGTATATTTGTTTTCATTGCTGCTAGAAATTTTGGACCTTAATATCTATCTTTGGGAAACGAGCAACCTTAGGTTCTAACTGTTGCTGATGGCACAATTAGATGTCATTTTATCAAGATATTAACTCTGGGTAATGGAGCTTCAATAATCAGTTTATCACTCTCCTCTGGGAATCCAATTTGAAGTGACAGCAAAATTATTTCTATAAATACATGCCAATATGGATGGAAACTGAAAGATGTTGCAGGCAAATATTTTGTTTGCCACGACAAAAATACATCAATAAAAGATAAATTCTATAGTGTGATATTTTCAAAAGCTGTTGGTAGCATCTTCATATGGAATTTTTCCCCTTAATCCTCAAACTTGACTTGATGGCTCCTAGTGACTTGATACTAGCTTCATAGCCTCCAATAGTATCAGTGACTTTATTTGGTAAAGTTTATAATATCTTCAAAACCGATTCTAGTACATCAATGGCATGCCCACATGGTGCTGGTATAGGTGCACTTCTGAAAGGGGCACACCCTGAATGAAGCTGTGCTGCCATCCGATTGGCCATGGTGACCACAACTTATGTGTTGGATATCACACAAAACCCATTCAAGATATTGGTTAAGAGAATGTTGCTGCCACTTGACAAGCGCAAAACCACTATATAAAAACGAAAGCTCGTGCTTATAAAAGATAGTATAAAATATTGTCAAATCCACGAGGATTAGGATATTTCTATACTATTTATCATTGCTCGATCACTATTTGAGAAAACTACAAATTGTGACTTAAAAGAGGATTAGGGTATTTTCATGATCGAAGGTAATAAAAGAGAAGATAAAATAAATTCAAGAATGAACTCTTGACAAATCTTCAATCTCCCTTGAAAACGTGGAGCCTTGTGCTTCTTTTCTACAAATCTTCAATCTCCCTTGAAAACTTGGAGCCTTGTGCTTCTTTTCTCTCTTTCTAGCTGCCTATGTCAGAGTGTGGCCAAAAGTGTCCTTTTTAAATCCCTAAGATAAGTATTTATCTAAGAAGGGTGCTTTTCGGTCACATTCTAGTTGGCATAGTGCCAAAGATTAACTAATACTATGTCAATTTTTCATTGTTTTAATTTATTTCCACAAGTCCTACAATTGAACGTAATTTGCACGGTGGATAATTGAAAATATCTTTTCTTTCATTTTGGAGTAAAATTTTTTATTAAGATGCAAATATCCCTCTGGTGCGCTAACCCCTATGTTTTCAAAGGAAAAGATGCACTTAATTTTCATTTAGTTGGAGGGGTGAAAATGAACTTAATTTGGACGAAGCTGAAGGGAAAAAATGCACATAATATAATTTCATAATTTGTGACTTTTACCCGATTTCGAGACGTGGGTACGGTGAGGATATTTGGGCGTTTTTCTACTTTCTTGCCTTAGCTTTGAATTCATTAGCTAAATTAGTTTCTTGTAACTATATTTACGTTATGTAATTGATTTGATTATATTTGGGCCACTCGAAGTTGGATACTCGTGGCAAGAGCGTGATTTCGGATTGATTTGAGCGTGGTTCATGGTAAGTGTTTTGCCTAACCTTGTGTGGCGGAAATCCCCTTAGGATTTGGTACTACTTGATATGTGAATGCCGTATACGTGAGGTGACGGGCTAATTGTGGAAAAACCCCGTTTTTCATTAAGTAAATATCTATATTTCCCTTTAATTGGGCAATACTAGTACATATAGCCATCCTGTTTTGCTAGGAAATCATGCTTACGTGCCTCTACTGTCTTATCTACTTTAACTTCCTATGTGGACTCTTTGTAGCATGTTTAGAGTAAGAATTACATGTCTGATTTGATACGAACTTGATTAGAACTGTAGATTTTCCTTGTTGAAACTGTTGTTTATAATGAATGAGTTGTGTATTTACTTTGGGACTATTGAACGGTATTTCGGGAGATTCCCCTGCATGTTTATGTTTAGGACTACGGGACGGTATCCCAAAAGATCCCTCTATACTAGATATTTACTTTGGGGCTACGGAACGATATTCTGGGAGATCCCCCCTGCACATTTACGATTTGGACTACGAGACGGTATCCCCGGAGATCCTCTGTACATTTACGTCTGGGACTACGGGACGTTATCTCAGGAGATCCGTTGTTGCTATCTCTGTGTACTGAATTGATGTTTTTCTGTGATTTCATTTTTCATTGACTGTTTGCATTTATCTTTACTGCGACATTTCATACTGTTTTATCTTATTATATATTAACCAGTAGGGCCCTGACCTGATCTCGTCACTACTCGACTGAGGTTAGGCTTGGCACTTACTGGGTACCGCTGTGGTGTACTCATGCCCTTTCCAGTTCATGTTTTTCGTGTGCAGATCCAGGTGCCTCTTCCCAGCCATATTTCCACTGAGGCGAAGCGATCTTAGAGACTTCGAGGTATATCTGCCGCGTTCGCAGACCTAGAAGTCCCTCTTTACTCTTCCTTAAGTTATAGACTTCCTATATTTTCTTTGTTGATAGATTTTTGGTGTTTAGAAACGCTATTTACTTTTATAGCTTGTGACTCATGATATTCCGGGTTTTGGGAGTACTTCTGTTCAGTTCGAAGGTGTTTATTGTATATGTCGAGCGACATCTAAACTTCTTAATTAAATTTACTTGTTAAATTATTAGTTTTCATTTTTTCGTTTCGTTTCCGCAAATTGATAGGCTTACCTAGTCGTAGAGACTAGGTGTTGTCACGACATTTCATGGAGGGAGAACTTGAGTCGTGATAAGTTGGTGTCAGAGCTCTAGGTTCATAGGAGTCGTGAGTCACAAGCCGATTTATTAGAGTCTTGCGGATCGCTACGGAGACGTCTATACTTATCTTCAAGAGGCTATGCAACTGTTAGGAAAATTCTACTTCATTTGATTCCTTGTCGTGCGAGATTATGGACTTCGAAATTCTAAACTTCTGTCTTCTATTCTCTCACAGATGGTGAGGACACGTGCAACCGGAGATGACCAGGCACCCACGCCCCCTGCTAGAGCCTCTAGAGGCCGGGGCCGAGGTAGAGGTCGAGGACGCGCACGTGGTATAGCCAGAGCACCCGCGCTAGCTGCTATAGAGGAGCCACCAATAGCTCTAGCCGAGTCCAGGTGCCAGATACACCTACTACTACTACTCCAGCTCTCAAGGAGACCGTTGCATAGTTCATGACCATGTATAACACTCTAAACTCAGGCAGGGTTGATTCCCCTTGTTGCAGCCACGTCTCAAGCCGGGGAGGAGCACAGACTACCACCGCCCGTACCCCAGAGCAGCGGGTTCAGGTTGATCAGATCCCAGAGGTTATACCGGTACCGCCTGTAGCCCTAACTCAGTCTGAGGGTAGGGCAGCAGTTTCAAAGGAAGAGCAGCGGAGGCTTGAGAGGTACAAGAAGTACGATCCTCCTACATTCAGTGGTCTATCATCAGAGGATGCTTAGGGGTTTCTGGTGCAGTGCCACCATATCCTCCGCACTATGGGCATAGCAGAGTCAAGTGGGGTTTCTTTCACTGCTTTCCAGCTTTGACAGGCAGCCTATTAGTGGTGGCGTACTTTTGAGTTGGACAGTCTGGCTGAGGCAGCTTCACTTACAGGGACCCAATTTTCGGATATGTTTTTGGGGGTGTATGTCCCTCAGATCCTCAGGGACGCATGGCGCACAGAGTTTGAGCATTTGCGCCAGGGTACTATGACTGTTTCGGAGTATGTTGTCCGTTTCAGTGACTTGACTAGACATGCACTGGCCTTGGTTTCTACAGTTCGTAAGAGAGTCTGCCATGGCTTGGGAGTTAGAGATGGAAATCACCTATCAGCAGGTGGTGAGTATTGCTCAGAGAGTAGACGGAATGTTTGCTCGGGATAGGGTGGAGAGAGAGGCTAAGAGGTCTCGAGAGTCGAACCATTATTCTGGTGCCCATGCCCCAGCTGCAGTTCGTCATTATAGGGGTTGTGTGAGTCGCCCCTTTCATTCAGCTCTTCCAGCAGCCAGTGGTATTCTAGCTCCTCTTAGACCTCAGGAGCCTTATTATGCACCTTTAGTATCTAGTGTGCCTCCTACACGGGGTGCTTTCACTGGTCAGTCCAGCAGACCTGGCCCGAGCCAGTCACAGCCGCCACGCCTTTCCAAAGCTTGTTTTGAGTGTGGTGACACTCGCCCGAGCCAGTCACAGACTTAGGAGGGGTGCACCTCTACAGACTTCTCAACCATAGTGTGCCCCGTAGAGTTCCCAGGCTATGATCATAGCATCAACTGCCACCACACCGGCTCAGCCAGCTAGAGGTGGAGGTCAGGGAGGCAGAAGTCGCCCTACAGGGGGAGGCCAGGCCAGATACTATGCCCTTCCTGCCCGTGCAGAGGCCGTTGCTTCCGATTCTGTCATTATAGGTATTTTTTCGGTCTGTCATACAGATGCATCGGTTCTATTCGATCCAGGCTCCACTTATTCCTATGTGTCCTCATATTTTCCCCCGCATTTGGGCGTATCTCAGGATTCTTTAAGTTTCCCTATTTATGTTTCTACTCCTGTGGGAGATTCTCTTGTTATGGACCATATTTATCGGTCGTGTTTGATTGCTCTTAGAGGTTTTGAGACCAGAGCCGATTTATTATTGCTGAGGATGGTCGATTTTAATGTTATTTTGGGCATGGGCTGGTTGTCGCCCCATTATGCTATTCTTGATTGTCACGCCAAGGCCGTGACGCTGGCTATGCCTGGTGTACCGCGATTAGAGTGGGGGAGTACTTTCGATTACACTCCCAGTAGAGTTATTTCATTTCTTAAAGCTCAGCAAATGGTTGAGAAGGGGTGTGACGCGTATCTAGCTTATGTGAGAGATGTCAGTATTGATACCCCTTCAGTTGATTCAGTCCCAGTAGTATGGGATTTCCCCAATGTGTTTCCAGCTGATCGTCCGGGCATGCTGCTCGACAGAGATATTGATTTTGGCATTGACTTGTTGCCGGGCACTCAGCCCATCTCTATTCCTCCTTATCGGATGGCTCCTCCTGAGTTGAAGGAGGTGAAGGAACAGTTACAGTAATTTCTTGATAAGGGCTTTATTCGGCCCAGTATGTCACCTTGGGGTGCTCCTGTCTTATTTGTGAACAAAAAGGATGGTTCTATGCGTATGTGCATTGATTATCGCCAGTTGAACAAAGTTACAGAAGAACCGGTATCCTTTGCCTTGTATTGATGACATGTTTGATCAGTTACAGGGTGCTCGAGTGTTTTCTAAGATTCACTTACGTTCAGGGTATCATCAGTTGAAGATTCCGGAGCCAGATATCCCGAAGACTGTTTTCAAGACTCGATATAGTCATTACGAGTTCCTTGTTATGTCATTTGGGCTGACCAATGCCCCAGCAACATTTATGCATTTGATGCACAGTGTATTCCGGCCATATCTTGACTTGTTCATCATTGTCTTTATTGATGACATTCTGGTGTACTCTCGGAGTCGAGAAGATCATGAGCAGCACCTGAGGACAGTGCTTCAGGCCTTGAGAGAAAAGAAATTATATGCGAAGTTCTCGAAATGTGAGTTTTTGTTGGATTCCGTGGAATTCTTGGGCCACGTAGTATCAAATGAAGGGATCAAGGTGGATCCAAAGAAAGTGGAAGCAGTGCAGAGTTGGCCCAGACAATCCTCAGCTACAGAGATCAGTAGTTTCCTTGGTTTGGAGAGTTATTACCGTTGATTTGTTCAGGGATTCTCATCTATTATAGCACCTATGACCAAGCTGACCCAGAAGGGTGCTCCGTTCAGGTGGACGGAAGAGTGTGAGGAGAGCTTTCAGAAGCTCAAGACAACCTTGACTACAGCCCCAACATTGATATTGCCTACAGGTTCTGGGTCTTATACTCTCTATTGTGATGCCTCGAGGATTAGCCTTGGAGCGGTGTTGATGCAGGACGGTAGGGTGATTGCCTACGCGTCTAGGTAGCTGAAGGCGCATGAGAATAATTATCATGTCCATGATCTCGAGTTAGCAGCTATTATCCACGCCTTGAAGATCTAACGTCATTATTTGTACAGTCTTCCTTGTGAGATCTAAGTTGATCACCGAAGTTTGCAGCATCTGTTCAAGAATAATGATCTTAATGTGCGTCAGAGGAGGTGGTTAGATCTGCTTAAGGATTATGATATCACTAATTTGTACCAGCCGGGGAAGGACAATGTGGCGGCCGATGCTTTAAGTCGTCGGGCAAAGAGTTTGGGGAGTTTAGCTTATCTACCAGCAGCGGAGAGACCCATGTGCAATGGGTGTTCAGGCCTTAGCCAGCCAGTTTATGAGATTGGATATTTCGGAGCCCAGTCGGGTACTGGCTTGCGTGGTGTCTCGCTCTTCCTTATTTGATCGTATCAGAGAGCGCCAGTATGATGACCCTCATTTGTTTGTCCTCAAGGACAAGGTTCTGCATGATGATGCTAGAGATGTGACCATTGGTGATGACGGGGTATTGAGGATGCAAGGTCGAATATGGGTGCCCAATGTTAGTGGGCTTCGAGAGTTGATTCTGGAGAAGGCCCACAGTTCGCGGTATTCCATCTATCCAGGTGCCGCAAAGATGTACTAGGATTTGAGGCAGCACTATTGGTGGAGGAGGATGAAGAAAGATATAGTTGGGTTTGTAACTCGGTGCCTCAATCATCAGCAAGTGAAGTATGAGCATCAGAGACCAGGTGGCTTGCTTCAGCAGATAGAGATTCCAGAGTAAAAGTGGGAGCGGATCACCATGGATTTCGTAGTTGGACTCCCACGGACTTTGAGGAAGTTCGATGCTATTTGGGTGATTGTGGATAGACTGACCAAGTCCGTGCACTTCATTCCCGTGTGTACTACCTATTCTTTAGAGCGGTTGATTGAGATTTATATCCGAGTGATTGTTCGCCTGCATGGTATTCCAGTTTCCATCATTTCAGATAGAGGTACTCAGAGTACATCACGATTCTGGAGAGTTGTACAGCATGAGTTGGGTACTCGGGTGGGGTTCAGCACAGCATTTTACCCCCAGACGGACGGACAATCCGAGCGCAGTATTCAGATCCTTGAGGATATGCTCCGTGCGTGTGAGATGGAGTTTGGAGGTTCTTGGGATCAGTTCTTGCCACTTGCGGAGTTTGCCTACAACAACAGTTATCAATCCAGCATTCAAATGGCACCGTATGAGGTTCTGTATGGTAGGCGGTGTAGATCCCCGGTAGGTTGGTTCGAATCAGCGAGGCTAGATTACTGGGCACAGACATGGTTCAGGAAGCTTTGGAGAAGATTAAGGTGATTCGGGATAGACTTCGCACAGCCTAGTCCAGACAAAAGAGTTATACGGACCAGAAGGTTCGCGATGTTTCATTTATGGTTCGAGAGCGGGTGTTGCTACGGCTTTCGCCTATGAAAGGCGTTATGAGATTTGGAAAGAGGGGCAAGTTGAGCCCGGGGTTTATTGGCCCCTTTGAGGTGTTGCAGCGTGTTGGGGAGGTTGCTTATGAGCTTGCCTTACCTCCCAGCTTGGCAGGAGTTCATCCGGTATTTCATGTTTCGATGCTCCGGAGATATCACGGCGATCCGTCTCACATTTTGTATTTCAGTTCAGTCCAGTTAGACACGCAGGTTCGAAGGCTATACTGGACAGGCAGGTTCGAAGGCTGAGGTCAAAAAGCATTGTGCCAATAAAGGTTCAGTGGCAGGGTCAGCCGGTCAAGGAGGCGACTTGACAGACCGAGCAGGATATGCGCAGCCGTTATCCTCATCTTTTCACCACTTCAGGTATGTCTCTATGCTCGTTCGAGGACGAACGAATATTTTAAGAGGGGGAGGACGTAACGACCAGGCCGGTCATTTTGAGAATTTACGCCCCGATCCCCTATTAACTGCTTCCCCACCATGTCTTTTTCTGCTATTCTAATTTGCTGGGATAGTTATTTTGAGTTTCGGAGTGTTTTGGGGCACTTAGTCCCAAAATGAGAGTTTAGGTCTTAGAATTTGGACCATAGTCAGAATAGTGTAAAGACGGCTCCAGAATGGAATTTCGTTGGTTCCATTAGCTCTGTTGGGTAATTTTGGGTTGGGCGTGTCCGGATTGTATTTCTGAGATCTGTATCTCATTTAGGCTTGAAATGGCGAAAGTTGAATTTTTGGAGTTTCTGGCCGATAGTGGAATTTTTGATATCGGGGTCAAATCCGATTCCGGAAGTTGGAGTAGGTCCGTAGTGTTGAATATGACTTGTGTGCACAATTTGGGGCCAATCAGACGCGGTTTGGTTGGTTTCGACATCGGGTGTAGAATTTTAAAATTTCAAGTTCATTAAATTGGATTTGAGGGTAATTCGTGGTTTTAGTGTTGTTTGATGTGATTTGAGGGCTCGAATAAGTTCGTACACTGTTTTAGGATTGGTTGGCATGTTTGGTTGAGGTCCTAGGGGCATCGGGTGAGTTTCGGGTGCTTAAGGGATCAAAATTTAGACTTGAGCAAAATCTGAAGTGCTGCTTCTTGAGTTTTTGCACCTGCGGTGGGAAGTCCGTAGGTGCGGCCCCGCAAAAGAGATGGAGGGGTCGCAGGTGTGGTTTTAGGCATGAGGGCCAATAGTCGCAGATGCGACTCAAGAGCCGCAGAAGCGGAGCCGCATCTGCGAAGAAATGAGCGCAGGTGTGGGGTTTGAGGAATTAATGAATTTCCGCAGGTGCGGAGCTCTAGCCGTAAAAGTGGGACCGCAGGTACAGTCCTGGGAGCGCAGAAGCAGGAATCGCTGGGCAGAAAAGGAGATTTCAAGGGTTTGAAATTTCATAACACAAAATTCGATTTGGAGCTCGGTGGGAGGCGATTTCTCGAGGGATTTTGAAAGAGAACTATTGGGTAACTAATCCTAACTCAATTTTGATCATATTACATTAATCTATTGTTGTGTTCCTCATCTAATTAAGGAATTTCAGGGTGGAAGTTTGGAAATGGGGGAAAAGTTCCCTAATTGAAAATCTGAGGTTTGAATGGGAATTAGACGTCGGATTTGGATGATTTTTGTACAAGTAAACTCGTGAGTGAATGGGTGTTCATAATTTGTGACTTTTACCCGATTTAGAGACGTGGGTCCCGGGAGGATTTTTGGGCGTTTTTCTATTTTCTTGCCTTAGCTTTCAATTCATTAGCTAAATTAGTTGCTTGTAGCTATATTTACGTTATGTAATTGATTTGATTAGATTTGGGCCACTCGGAGTTGGATACTCGTGGCAAGAGCGTGATTTCAGATTGATTTGAGCTTGATTCGAGGTAAGTGGCTTGCCTAATCTTGTGTGGGGGACCTACCTTAGGATTTGGTACTGTTTGATATGTGAATTCCGTGTACGTGAGGTGACGAGTGCGTACACGGGCTAACTGTGGAAAAACCCCGTTTTTAATTAAGTAAATATCTATATTTTCCTTTAATTGAGCAATACTAGTACATATAGCCATCCTGTTTAGCTAGGAAAGCATGCTTACATGCCTTAAGTGTCTTATCTGCTTTAACTGCCTACTTGGACTTCGTGTAGCATGTTTCGAGTAAGAATTACCTGTCTTCCTTGACACGAACTTGATTAGAACTGTAGATTTTCCTTGTTGAAACTGTTTTTTATATTGAATGAGTTGCGTATATACTTTGGGACTACAAAACGGTATTCCGGGAGATCCCCCTGCATGTTTATGTTTGGGACTACGAGACGGTATCCCGGGAGATCCCTGTACTGGATATTTACTTTAGGACTACGGTACGGTATTCCGGGAGATCCCCCTGTACATTTACAATTTGGACTACGGCACGGTATCCCGGGAGATCCTTTGTACATTTATATTTGGGACTACGAGACGTTATCCCGGGAGATCCCTGTTGCTATCTCTATGTACTGAATTGATGTTTTTCTGTGATTTCATTTTTCATTGACTGTTTGCATTTATCTTTACTACGATATTTCATAATGTTTTATCTTATTATATATAAACCAGTAGGGCCCTGACCTGATCTCGTCACTACTCGACCGAGGTTAGGCTTGGCACTTACTGGGTATCGCTGTGGTGTACTCATGCCCTTTCCTACACATGTTTTTCGTGTGCAGATCCAGGTACTCTTCCCAACCATATTTCCAGTGAGGCGAGGCGATCTTAGAGACTTCAAGGTATATCTGCCGCGTCCGCAGACCTAGAATTCCCTCTCTACTCTTCCTTAAGATATAGATTTCTTGTATTTTCTTGGTTGATAGATTTCTGGAGTTTAGAAACACTACTTACTTTGGTAGCTTGTAACTCATGATATTCCGGGTTTTGGGAGTACTTATGCTCAGTTCGAGAGTGTTTATTGTATATGCCGAGCGGCATCTAAACTTCTTAATTAAATGTACCTGTTGAATTGTTAGTTTTCATATTTTCGTTCATTTTCGCAAATTGTTAGGCTTACCAAGTCGTAGAGACTAGGTGCCGTCACGACAGTTCACGGAGGGAGAACTTGGGTCGTGACATGCACGTAATTTGCACGGTGGATAATTGCGAAGATCTTTTCTTTCTTTTTGGAGTAAAATTTCTTATTAAGTTGCAAATATTCCGCAGGTGCACTAATGACTATGATTTGAAAGGAAAAGATGCACTTAATTTGCACGAAGTTGGAGGGGGGGAAATGAACTTAATTTGCACGAAGATAAAAGGAAAAATGCACTTAATGTAAATATATCTTGCAAAAATGCACTTAATGCAAGTCTTGGCAATACCAGTAGCAGGAACTCCCTCTCTTCTTCAAAATTAATCTATTTTTACACTAATGCCATACATGGTTTCAATGCAAATCTTTCTCCTTCTGAGCACGAATCCTCCAAGAATTCACCATGTTATCTTTTTTTAATGAAGGATATAACAGTTAAAATTTAGACTAGCCACACATCCCAATTCCTTGGACTCAACTCATGTCTAGTGCATCGTCAAAGTCACACTACGAAAAATATGTTATCATCGATTTAGTTTATACAGGGATTTGGCCAAAAAGTAAAAACTATGATGATGATGACAACATGAATGAAGTTCCATCAAGGTGGAAAGCATGATGTGAAAGTGTCACTCAGTTTAATTCCTTTTGTGGAACAAGAAACTCAGCAGAGATAACTAATTAATAAAGGCCTACATGCTAATGTGAAAAATCTTACCATCACAATAAATTCTAACGTGATACAAAGGGATACAAAACTCACACTTCCTCTATTGCTGCAATACTTCTTGTAAAGCGTGCATCTTACTTTGGTTATGCCCCTAGCACTGCTATAGGTATGGCGCCAAAGGCTCATTTGGGGAGTACAAGGCTCTTTGAGATGGAGATGGTACATTCTCTGATATTTTGGCTGCAATGAATCAGACAATTGCAGATTGGTATGGATGTCTTGTCCTTGTCATTAGGCTCATTGATTTCCACTTATACTATATGAATATTCTATTGCCATTGCTGCATTTGGTGCAATGGAGAAAGGTATACTTGTTTTCATTGCCGCTAGAAATTTTTGACCTTAATATCTATCTTTGGGAAACGAGCAACCTTAGGTTTTGACTGTTGCTGCTGGAACAATTAGATGTCATTTTATCAAGATATTAACTCTGGGCAATGGAGCTTCAATAATCAGTTTATCACTCTTCTCTAGGAATCCAAGTTGAAGTGACAGAAAA
This sequence comes from Nicotiana attenuata, assembly GCF_001879085.1. Taxonomy (NCBI): domain Eukaryota; kingdom Viridiplantae; phylum Streptophyta; class Magnoliopsida; order Solanales; family Solanaceae; genus Nicotiana; species Nicotiana attenuata. The sequence continues at coordinate 96,055 of NW_017673843.1, forward strand.
ATTATTTCTATAAATACATGCCAAGATGGATGGAACCTGAAAGATGTAGCAGGCAAAAAAATTTTCTGCCATGACAAAAGTACATCAATAAAGTACCAATTCTACAGTGTGATATTTTCGAAAGTTGTTGGTGGCATCTTTATATCGAATTTTTCCCCTTCGTCCTCAAACCTAACTTGATGGCTCCCAGTAACTTGATACTAGCTTCATGGCATCCAATAGTATCAGTGACTTTATTTGGTAAACTTTACAATATCTTCAACATTAATTCTAGTACATCAATGGCACGCCTACATGGTGCTGGTGTAGCTGCACTTCTGAAAGGGGAACACCTTGAATGAAGCCATGCTGCCATCCGATTGGCCATGACAACCACAACAGATGTGTTGGATATCACACAAAACCCAATCAAGATATTCGTCAAGAGAATGTTGTTGCCACTTGACGAGCACAAAACCAGTACATAAAAACCAAAGCTCGTGCTTGTCAAAGATTGTATAAAATATTGTCAAACCCACGAGGATTAGGATATTTTTATGCTATTTATCATTGCTCGATCACTATTTGAGAAAACTATTTCCTTAGTCACTCGACTTTGCCGGGCAGCTCGGGTGCCGGAAAATCTGCCTGTGGATGGGATAGTGCCAAAAGACCATAAGTTCCGAGCAGATAAGGTAACCACTGGAAAGGATCCGGTGGCAGCGAGTGGTAATGATAGTGGTGAATCTGATGACTCTGAGGAAGCGGAGGCTGAGCAGGAGGATGTGAGGGCCGAGTCACCGGCCCATGAGCAAATTGCAGTGGCTGCCGCACTATCTGGGGCTGATCGGGTTACCCGATTCACAGCTTTGGAGCGGAAGGTGGCCGGATTGCGTACCTCGATCGCTGACTTAAGTGCACGTATTGACACGGTGGCTGCCCAGCAGGTGAAATCGGAGAAGAAAGTCTTGGGCTGGCTGAGAGCTCTGGGTCGTGCTTGCAATCTGAACCCAGATACAGTCTCCAATCAGGAGTGATCACTCAGGGAAGTTCCTTCACCTCATTGTTCTTTATTTTGTATGCCATGAGGACATGTCTTCCTTTTAAGTGTGGGGTGGGGGATACTTCAATGTATGTGTGTATATGTAACAACTTGACTGTTTTATGGTTTCTTTGTTTTTCTTGAGTGTTTTAGTGGTTGTGAGTAATAGTCTAATTAGGTAAGTTGACTTGTCCCGACGACGGATCTCTTTCGACGGGGTTCTTGAGGGTCTAAGTCGGCGTGAAAACAAAAACAGAAATATGTTGGACTCTTCCTGATGACGGATCTTCGGGACAGTTTTCTTGAGGGAAGTAAGTCTAAAAAATACCAAAAAGATTTTTTGTTTTGTTTTAGGTAGTGTAGAAACTCCCCCTTGGTTTTTCTTTGGGCCACAGTTCTTTTCCAAGGGTTTTGCTTGAAACGGGTGTAGTTAGTTTTTGTTTATTTTGTTTCTAGTTTTTTAGTTAGTATTGATGGGCGATGAGCTGAAATAGAAAGAGAAACCCTTGGCGTGGATACACCTGAACACAGTAGACACTAGAGTGTGACACTTAGTCTCAGTGGTTGATTCTCGTTAAGAGTGCCTTAAATTGTATGTATGCAACTGACTTGAGTGCTCGAACGAGAGTGTCTTGATAAGCCGATCTGGAGTGAGTTATGTGCCATGTGTGTGTGAGTTGTTTTGTATTCTATGCTCTACATTTGATGCCTAGAACTTGCCCCGTGTGTTTGCAAAGCGAAATAATAGCTTTATTCAGTCTCAGAAGGGATATAGGCATTTCTTTGTTAAGCCAGATATATAAAGTAGACCCACCTAAATGTGATAAATCGTAGTTAGCCCCGTTGAGCCTATAAGCCTGTTTCTTTGGCAACCACATTACAAACCTTACCCAATTGTTTGAACGGCCCATCTGTTTGAACCCCTTTACCTCCCATGAGCACTTGAATGGTTATGAAATATGCAAAAGTTAAAGTGTGGGGTGGTGGTTTAGCTTTTGAGTGGAACCAATGAAATAGAGAAAAGGTGTAGTATTTTGAAACATAAAAGAATAAGCACCACTGAAAAAGAGAAAAAAAAAGAAAAAAAAAGAGAAAATGAATAAATGAGTGTAGTACTTGATAAGTGGTGGCGTGATACAATTGCACCTAATGAAGTTTGGGGTATTATAAATAGAAGTGTGGTGGAATGTCTGGTTTGACATAAGTATGGTTTCGGAATGCGAATGGTATTGTATTAAAAGTGCTTAGGGAGGTTAGTCACTATATCCAAATATATCCTACTCATCCCTTAGCCTACATTACAACCAAATGAATACCTACTTGATCTTAGACTGAATGGGCTCGATTAGTAGAGTAGTACACTACGGGCAAGCCTATGGTGCATCTGTGTGGCATATGAATTTCCTTTCTGAGAGTGAGCGAATTTGGACTATCTAAGTTCCTAATTGTTCTTAATATTATTATTTGTGGAACTACTCTCTTGTGTGATGTGAGGGCATGTGATTCACGAAGGAAAGGTAAGTCTTGACCTCTGTATAGAGTAACTTGAGTAAGTACGAATATTGCACGGTACGTGAGAGTCGACTTTTGAGGCAAAGATTGTACACTACTAGACGTAACTTTGGTGAATTGTTCTTGGTGTGATACGTTAAGGGAAAAGCTTAGTGAAGGAACCTTTATAGAGTAGAGTGGATCGCTCGAGGACTAGCAATAATTTAAGTGTGGGTGTTGATAATAGGCTAGATGCATGTAATTTGGCGACTGTTTATGCCCCAACTTGACTATGCTTCACTGTTCTAGTATAGTTAAATGATGATTAATTGGCTCTAATTGTGAATTTCATGTTTTGCAGGAGCGAGTTGCGCTTTTGAGGACTTAGGACAGTTTTTGAAGCTAAATAGAAGCAAGGGAAGCCCCTCGAAGCTGAGTACTGTGAAAGAAGAGATAAAAGAAGAGCTAAAATGATGACCCAGCTTAGCGCGGCCATTAGCGCGCCCACTAGCGCGACCGCGCTATCCCAGGAACTCGAGACAGAAAACTATATGATATGTGCGGCCATTAGCAAGGGCACGAGCGCGACCGCGCTAGTCTAGTTCGGATGATACAATTTCAAGGGTAAACTTGGAAGTTCGGGGGCAATTACACTTAACCTATAAGAGGTTCACCTCGCCCAAAGGGAGATTATCAAGGTTTTTACAATTGAGTTGAAGGCAAGAAGAGACAAGAGGCAAGGAGGATAAGTCGACATCGAGTTCTATCTTTCTTCCTTTTATATTTATCATTTATGATGAATTTAGATGCTATGATGAACACGTTTATGAGTAGCTAATTATTTAGTCTAGGGTGTTGATGGAACCTGTTGAAGGATGAACTTCGTGTTATGTTAATATAGTTTGCCCAGTTTAATCTCTATTTGTTCAACTATGTTCTTGTTGTAGTTAATTGATAGGATCCTCAATTAGATGTGCCTATTTAGTATGTATTACTCGGGCGAGAATGCATATTTAGGTAACTGTTTAACAACACCACTCTTAAAGTATATGAGGGATCAATAACCGAGAGTTTAAAGGCGTGATTAGGGATAACGAAGTCTTGGGTGTGATCTAAAGTGAGCTGTAATAAAAGCCAGCTAGCGTAACTCAGGAGAATGCGTCTAGTAAAATTGTCGTAATTACTTGGGAGAGATTTACGGTGGTAAGAGTGCTCATGATCGATTTAGACGATTATGCAAATCTATATGAAACATAATAGGAAGAGATTCCATCAACAGGGGAAATCACAACCTTAGATCCTTCTCTTAAGTGTTTACAACTCAGTCATAGTTAGTTTTTAGTTTACTTAATTTCGTTCAGTTATAGTTAGTTAAAACATCACCAATTGTCATTCAAAATATTTGGGAAGTTGACTACGAAGAATTTAGTGAGTCTAACAAAAGTAATTGGTAGGTTAATTCCCTGAGGATTCGACTTTGGGCTAAATACTCAGATTATACTTGCAACGTCCGCTTCTCTTTTTTATAAGGCATAGTTGGGCGTGATCAGTGTTTCAGGTAAAGCACATGTTAGGTGACGGGTGTGTGGGCGTACACCGTAGATATTGTGACTCAGTTGATTTGGTAGAGCTGTGTAGTCATCTTATCTGAATATTATTACTATACTCAATGTGTTAGAGAATTTGAGTTATGATTCATGTTAGAAATCATGTTTAGGCTATGTGTTGGTACTATTGGGACCCACATCGGTCGTTCCTTTGTTGTTGAGTTATTTGCTTAATTTGCAGTTATGTACTCAGTCACATTCATCATTGCATATCATATCTCAGTCTTTGTATCATTCATTGTCACATCATGTATCATTGTTTTGGGCTGATTGGCACGAGTGTTATGAGCCCCAGAGATTGGGGAGCTTGATGACTGAGTGAGGTTGAGGGCTTATTTGTTAGTGATATTGATGGGATCAGGCTGCACGCCACAGCGGGTACTATTGACTCATGATGGGATCTGGTTGCACGCCACAGCAAGTATTATTGAGTCATGATGAGAACGGGCTATACGCCGCATCAGGTATTATTGATTCATGATGGGATCTGGTTGCGCGCCGCAGCAGGTTTTATTAGTGCTTAGGCAGGATCCGCTCCTCCGGAGTCTGACATACCAGCAGTGAGTGCAGGTACCGTACAGTGCTGAGTGACTGAGTGTGATGAGCGAGATTTGAGACAGTTAGATTGAGTACTCTGAGAGATTGAGTACATGAGGCTTTCATTGTGTTACATCATATACGATATGCATATTGGCATGTAGATATAGAGGTGATATATTCCTCATATCAGTCATACTTAGCATAGTTTATTTGTATTGAGCTTAATTGATAAACCTGGAAGCATGTCTACATTTCCTGTATTGTGTACCAATAGATTATGAGTTTCTCTAAGAGATTATTATCATATTTCCTGTCATTTATGTACTGTTAAACCCTTTATTTGGACTGTATTGGTTGAGCTCGTCACTGCTTCTAGCCCAAAGGTTGGTTTTGTTACTTATTGAGTACATTGGTCAGTTGTACTCATACTACACTCTGCACTTCATGTGCAGATCCAGGTACTTCTGGGCATGGAGGTTGCTAGTGTTGGAGCTTATTCGGTTCAGAGACTATCGAGGTAGATACCTGGCGTCCGCAAACCTTGACTCTCCTCCATTATCTTTAGTTTAATTTATATTGTCCAACCTTCATAGACAGTGTTTTAGACCCTGTTATTGTATAGATGCTCATGTACTCAGTGACACCCGAATTTTGGGGAATATTGTATTGAGTCCCGATATTTCTTATTAGTAGTTATGAGATTTTTCTCTTGAACTTATATTACTATGTTTTCCAAATTTAAAGAAGTGTGGTTTCATTGTGAATCTCGACTTGCCTAGTATTGCGATAGGCGCTATCACGACATGTGAGATTTGGATCATGAAAATTTTCAAACTTTACGAGCACTAGATGTTGATACCCAATTTATACCTCATATTTCTAAAAATATATATATACTTTCAAAATAGTATATTTGCATCATTATTTAGTTTACAAACCTATACAAGCATTTTCTAATTTTCCATAATTTTTAAAGCTCAAAATTGATTGCTTTTAGATTTTTATTATATAAATATCCAATAGTTATCCTTCAAATTACTTTTATGATGATTTAATCATCCAAACCTAATATTTACACCAACATGTATGTTTTAAATATTTTACTACATTTTTCATATTTATATTTACATTTTTAGGCTAATTGCACATTTTGCAATAATAGCCTATATTCGTGTATAAACATTATTTATGCAAAAATTAACTTTTTATGTTTTTATAATGTTAAGTTATTATTCATAATCATTTTAGTGCACATACAGTATTTTTTTATTTATTAATTATTTTTATAAATTAATTTTTGCTAAATATTGGGTATTTAAATAATAGCCTAATTTTAAACCTATTTTTCGAACCTAATACACCAGCCTAATACCCCATACACCAGCCCAATAACCCCAGCCCAAACCAGATGACCCACTAATCCTAAACCCGATCGCAACCCGCCTAAGCTAACCCGACCCAACCCTCTTAAAATCTTCGCCGTTTATCTCTGAGATCGACGTGCCCTATTCAATCTCTCCTTTGAATTATCCCCTCACTCCCAAACTCTAATCACTCCCCTACAATCCGCCGCCCTCATATTCTCTCAAGCCCTCCCTTTTCTTCTTCAACTAAACCCTAGCTGTCTTCCCCCCAAATCCTTTTTCTAGTCCCACCAGACATGGGATTTGATTGCTACTACTTGCGATATACGCCCTCCTCTCGGTACCGGTTACTCACCTATAGTTCTTTCCTAAACATGGCAAGCAAATCTCATCAAAATCGAACCAAAATAGGTTTAAATCACTGATCTTTCTGCTATTCTGTCTATGTTCATCCTTTGTTCTATTGTGAGTACGAATATTTGTCTATTTTTGTTGATTCTTACTTACCCTAAAACTAGGGTTTACAAATCTCTTCGAATCAAACCAAAATTGGTTCAAATCTTTGATTTTGAGTGTTATTTTGTCTATATTCGTCTTATTATGTGTTAGTTTGATTTTTTGTTTAGATTCTGCCGATTTTTTACTTTCCTTAAAAGTTAGGGTTTCCAGATCTCTCTCTTAAAATTTATTTTCAGATTAATTTGCATGATTATTTACTTTGTTGGTTGCTTAAATTACTGGGTTTCCTTGTTTGTTGCTCGATTTTTACTACTATATAAACCCTTCCCCCATTCCCTTTTAGACATTTGGAATCGTTAGAAAGGTTTACTAAAAAACTGAAGTTACTGCTCTTTGTTCTCTAATACTCTTGTTCTATACTCTGGTTCTTGGCCGGCTGAAAGCCAAACCATAGAAATTCTGGGTTCTTTCTCTTCGTTGGTATTCAGAATACTGTGGACTTTTGTTCTTTCTTGTATTTTCGCTTAACTGGTAAGTTACTGGACTTCGTAGTTTATTCCTATGTATCTGTGATTTGCATATGTGTTCATTTCTGGAGATTGTAGAAATGTGTTTTCTGGGTTGTTCTTGTGTGCAATTCTGATTGCTTTACTTCAGTTTTAGGTCTCTTTAACCTTTGACTTCATTATGTTGGTAATTTGAAACATGCCTAAACTTAATTTGAGTTAATTGGATTCTTTTCAAGCTTATCTAGCCTATGTGTTACAACTTACTAATGTTTAGGACCTTTGCACTTTAGCCTCTCCTTGGTGTTTAATTTTGCTATCAATCCTGTTACTTGAACATGCTTTACTTACATAATTCGTATCCCTTTTAATAGACTAGTTGATTGTATTCAAAAGCATGAATGTATTCATTCACTATAGGGCACAAGCCTGTTTCTTATCCTATTATGAATTTGCTCTGATGATATCTTGCCTATATAGCATGTTTGATCCTATTCCCTATTAGTATGCTTCTAGCATGTCTTGACTTCTTTGACTTCCCAGTAATTGCAATGACCTGTTCTCATCTTGTCTAAATTCTGTTGCCAATTAATATGATTCTCTCTTGTGACACTAGGACCTATATTTAGCATAATTTGAATCTTCTCATTACTAGTGTACACCAATCCTGCAAACCCGTTCTATTAATGTGTGACTACTTATGCACTAGGTGTTAAACTTGTTCTCCTGAATCTTTGCTTAGTCTGTTCTTAAAACCTAAAGCCTATTTGATTATCTGCTCTATGTGTTTCAACTTGACTATGTTTGTATCCCTCAGTTATTGTCCCTCAACCTTAGTTTACTCTCTTTCATTTGTTACCTGGGTTCTTCTGAGTTCTCATTCTTAGCCGGCTGAAAGCCAAGGCTACCTAGGTCCTATCCTTGACCTCCCTAGTGTGAGCACTGCTCGGGATCCAATTGAGACCCTTGTGAACTCTGACACACTAGGGTTTAAGGTTCCTTGGCACGTTTATCCTAACTGCTTCATTCTGCCCCTCTTCACCTACTGAATAAATCAATTGGTTTGTGTAAATGGCTGTTGATCAGCTCTGGCTACTGGGTTTTGGCTATTTTGTGTGTAAATGAAGATTGTTTTCTGGGTTTGATTGCCTATGGCTTCTGGTCTGTGGTGAATCCTGTTGGAATGAAATTGAAGGCCTGGCCGGGCTGGGTATACTTTGGGCCTGTCTTAGGCCCACTATAGTTATTTTGTAACTTTGTAATTTATTTCATTCTATGGGCCAGTAATAATGCTGTAATAACAATTGGGGTGTTAGTAAAATTGGGAAAATGGGTTCATTCTAATATTTGCATGAAACGGGTAGATCCTGCCTATAGGTGTTTAATTTGTTCAACATGTTCTGCTCCTACGTGTTGTTAGATAACCTGCATATAGGACCTGAGTGTTTAATTCGTTCAACATATTCTGCTCCTATGTGTTTTATTAGATATCATGCCTATAGGAAATAAAATGACCAATCTTTCAACTGCAGCATATTCATTAGATACAATGATCATAGGATTATATTAGCTTATGTTCTACTGATCTTCATCTAGAAATCATGCCTATAGGGGCTAAGTATAAAAGGCCAATTTCAATTACTAATCATTAGAAATCCTGCCTATAGGATATTATCACTCGCCTTAAAGTGTTAATATTAAGCTTCTATACACTACTTTATCGCTTAGCTCTGCCACTATTAGAAAGCATGCCTATAGGATCAAACTGAGTAACTCTGAGTATTTCCAACAGTCATCGCTGCTAACTACTGCGTAAATCACCTAGAGATCATGTCTATAGGTTTAATCACTTCTAATTTGTAATAATCAACACGCAATACCAGATTCCACTAAACTATATAGTTATTTAGAAATCATGTCTATAAGATGGCACCTTGCATCTGAAACTGCCTGCACAAAGTCACATAGAAACCACGTCTATATGGATGAATGGTTTTAATTTGGCTCAATTCTGAAACTGTCTAATGCTTAATGTGAGAATTTGTTCGCGTGCATTTGTTGTCTAAGTGTGGAGGCTAACTTGATCCCTTAATTGCTTTTACATGAAGTCCAATTTGTTTTGTATGTCGCCTAGTTTTATCATTTTTGAGCAGCCTAAGCTAAGTCTAGAACTATTCAATATAGATATACAAACGCCTCCTGAGCCATAGGCATGGGACGGGTAGTGCACGCGTAAGGCACGGTTTGGAATCAATTAGTGCGCTTTAGGTAACAACTTAAAGATATTAACCGGGTAGCAGGAGATGATAGTTTGTGCCCGCAAAATAATATGAGTAACACCCCATCTTGAGGGAGTTACAAAGTATTATTTATGTTGCACGGGGTGATCCTTTAGGCTAAATATTTAGGAACCCCCCCCCCCCCTCCCCCCCATCTTGTCTTTAAACCAATTATTTGTGTTTAATAAAACTTCTCAAACTCCTTGCTTTCTTTGTCTTTGTTTGTTTGACTAATCTATATAATTCAAGTTCGGCCGGGACCCACAATTGTGGACCTCGAAATTGCCTAACACCTTCTCTTCGAGATAATTTGAGCCCTTACCCGATCTTTGGTGATGCAAACTGGTTAAACCAGAATTATTTGCAAATAGGTGCCCTAACGCACCTCAAACCCGTTAGGTGGCGACTCTCTCTTTTAACACTTTCCTTAAAAGAGTTGTCACGTGTCGAAGCCCGATTTCGCGAGAAAAGGGGGCGCGACACTAGATGCATATAGTACACTACTGAGCAATCCTCGTCTTAGAACATTCATGATCCAAGATAAGACAACTACATTCACCTTTTCCCACAAATCATGAAGTTTCAGTTCGAATTTAGATTTAGGGAATCTACCATCAACAAAACCTAATTTGCTCTTGCGCATGCCTAAAAAATCAATTCTCGTTTGCACGACTCCACAAGGCGTAGTTATCAGATCCAGTCAAACGAATAAAGATTAGAGAACTACCTGGTGTGTCTGTAGGTTGTAGGTACAATGGATGATTATAATCAATCGAGGGAAAAACCTGTGTAGCTGAAACACAATTGCCATTAGCTGATGTTGTAGCAGTTGTGAATGGAATCATATTATTTTCTTCGCTCCAATCGCCATTGTTGACTACAACTTCTAAGAATCACAAACGGTAGCTTCGATTGAGATCACTTTAAGGCAATTTAGCATTAAATTGCAGAATTGAAGCAATCCAGAAGCAGAGAAGTAAATCGCGAGTCAGCTTAGACTAATACTGATGGCTCTGATACAATGTTAGCTTCCATGGATGCAAAAGTTGGAGCTAAGAGCGAAGGGAACATTTAGCTAGAAGAAGAAGAAGAAAATTTTTTTTACTGATTCTGTTGAAAATGAACTGCTCCTCTTTCTCTTTTGTACATATATATTCCAACTGCTAACTGAATGTCTAACAACCTTCAGTTAACTAACTACACTAGTTAGTTTTACAATAAGGCTTAATCATGGTTGCTTATCAGCTTGTTGTTGCCACACTTCAAGAATTTCATGCTCCCAAGTCCCAATTCTCTCGTTTATGTTCCTGCCAAAGTAATGTCTTCAGTGTTTTTTCTAATTAAGATTCTCCCATAATGTCTTCAGTGTATGCTCTAATTAAGATTCTCCCACCAATTGGAAAACCTTTGAATTCCAAGATTTGAGACCTCCCAAGTCCCAACATGCCCACGTTCACGTTAGCAAAATAAATCTGGTAGTTTGCTGTTAACGGCATATAAATCACTTTTATACAACAAAAAATCTAAAAAATATAAATGCAGGTAATACACCAGCTTAGCAAAAAGTTCGTTATTATACCCGGAAATCAGGGTTACGGAAAACGAGGTGGCATAGATTTGTTAATCACAGAATTCTTGCCAATTCTTTACACAGATTCATCCAAGAATTACAAAAGCTTACAAAGCAAGGAGAATCAAAATGAAATCTGCAACCTCAACCTCACCTCACTTGGACCATATTATGTTCATGTCTCTGCCCAATAGCGAAATTTAAAATAGAGACATGTACATGATTTCCAAAATGCATAGTTTGGCTAGAGGATACCCCAAAGTTGGTTTTTTGGGTTCAACTAAACCCGTTGCTTCCCCTTAGAGCTATATATGTATAAATACACACACAAAAAAAAAGGAGATATATATAGTATACATATAATAAGATCACTTTCATGTCGAACCAATGGTGTACCTTGGATTTTTAATCATGCGTACTCAACATGATCTTCTTAATCTGGAGATGCTACTGAGATGGATTGCTCAGGCAATCTGTTTATGCAGTACTAGTTTCATATATAAATAAATAGTGTTGGGCTCCAAAAATAATGGCGTTGATCATCCAACACCGCGATGTAGGTCCACCATTGTTCTAAATCCACAGACTTTAGATCCTCAACTCGCCTCTAATCTTGACATACTGAATTTCCAACCCACCAGATCACATCTTCAAGAATTAGATTATCCAGACAGTTCACTTCCAAAATGCAGCAACATACATCAGGAAGGAAAACAAATCTAACCGTTCAGTACCATATAATGTTCTGCAAGATAATCTGAATCCAAAAAGACCTTAAGATAGAAAGGTTAGGGTACCTGATATGGAGGCTCACTAATGCTGAGAGCAGAGATTTCAAGAATATCAAGACACATGGCATGTAAAGCAGCCACTTAAAGAACCTAGTTGACGAGTCCGATGGAAAGACAGGGCTGTTTGAGAAGAATTTGTAACTTCATTTGCCTGGTTAGCAGATATTGAGCTTCTCATTTCTTGGGCCTTTCTCTGTGCTGATTTAAATTTGTTCATAATTTTATCCATGGATGATGATCTCTTTTTCTCCAGTTTCATCTGCATTACATTTGAGAGTTAGTATTTTTTCTTATAAGATCAGTTGAGAGTTAGTACAAAGTTTAATTGCAAATAGAAATCCTTTTTTTAACTGCAAGCCCTTTTCATCCTTCTCTCTTTGGTATTCCACTAAAATTTAACCACATTGTTCCCCCATTCCACATATGCTTAAGGATAGATCCCATTATATGTGTAGTAGCATCTACAGAGAGACACATTTCGTGATGGTTATAGCACATTCTTATCCAAATACATAATAACGAAAAAATTTCATTGTACTGTTTCTTTTACAACTTAATCTTATTGGGGACAAAGGAGAGAGAAGAAATTGTTGTAGTTAGGCATTCATTTTTGGAAAATTTGGGATCTAACTTAAAACAATCCAACTCCAAATTTTGGCTGCATATACCATAGAAAATTCGGTCTTACTTTCCAAATCTTCAAGCAAAAAAAGCATGTAACGTCATATAATGCAAGAAAATATCTTTTCCCTGGTCCCTTCAGCAAAAAGATCCCCATATCAAGAAGGTCAATCGTTCTTTGTTCACCACCCATTTTATCAGTTCCTACCATATTTAAATTATTTAAAGAATCCATTGCTCATCTATCAACTTATACGTTCATCTGCAATGTCAAAAGACTAAAGATGAAAGAACATTTAAGATAAAAGAACACATAATCACAGTTAAGAGCGCAGCATTGCTGCCACCAGTATCAATGACCAAAAACCTTCATTACTACACTAGCCTAGTTCTCTAGGCCAGCCAGTCGAAAAACTTATCTCACAATAGGTAGCATAGGTTTCACAATGGATGGTTTAACTGTTCAACTTAGGTTGTCTTTCCTTAACTTCTCAAACACAGATGTTATTAATATACCAAATGGACACCGTAGAGTTGAAGAATTGTGAATGCAGTAACCAATGTAAGAAACTTCCCAAATATAAAAATGCATCATGGAGGTATGTAATTAAGACCAACCTCTAGTTTCCTTATTGCTGCCTCTGCTTTTGCCTTTTGCAGGTTCTCCCATGCAGTAATACTGGCTTCTTCCCTCCTTATCCTGGATTATATTTACAGGAGAGAATAAGCAGCAAGAATACATACAGATATAGGGAAAGAGATTAAAAACATGAATGTGTTCTGGTCTTTGGAGAACGGCCAGCTTTATGATATTCTTGATAAACACCACTGATTGACGGATCAGATAGACTGAATTCCAATGTATGCAAATATTTAAACAAGTAATTTGATAAATAACATAAACAAGGATCTAATTGGCAGCTAGGAGATAGACCTTCTATAAAACTATAGAGTCTCATAATATTTAGTTGAGAAAAGGGGAATTTTAGAGTTATCTCCGTGTGACCTATGGGTTCGAGCCGCGGAATCAGATGTTGGCGTCACGGTAAGCTGCCAACATCATACCGCTTGGGGTGCGACCCTTCCCCGGACCCTGCGTGAACGTGAAATGCTTCATGCACCGGGATGCTCTTTTCTTTATAATATTTAGTTGAGAAGGAACTACATATTCATCTCTTCGTATTTGAATAGCATTTTCTACATAAGAGTTAATAGCATTTTCTACATAAGAGTTATCAGTGTTGAACTTTCTTTTTCGAGTTTACAAGAGAAATAGCGTCACATACTTTGAAGCAGTCTTTGTTGTGTTGGAAACATCCCAATGTGAAGAACGGATTTCCCTTCCTGGAGTCGGAGCTACCCATTCATCAACTGGCACGTCTCTCACTTCTGCTTTGGAGGAAGTGAGTCTCTGCAATTTTACAATAGGTAGAACAGAGGGAGTTGAGGGTGAGAAGGACGACAGTCTCAATGGCGATGAAGGACTTTCCTCGGGGCTCATCTGCGTGGCCATATCCCTCCTTGAGATAATTCTAGACACTCCATTGGTTGCATCCTCAATATCATCACTGCTCTCGTCTAAACATAAAAATATAGTGACAGTGAAACACAATAAAAAAGGATTATCATTCTTTACGTGTTATTAAACTCACAGTTCGCAAGATAAAATTGATAAAGATGTGTGTAAATACCAGATGGAGGGAGAAAAACTGCAAACCAAAGAAAAGGAAATGCTACTGGCATAACAAGTTTCGACACTTCTGGACCATAACAAGGGACATCTGGCACATTTGATCATTGAAGAGCAGATCCAAAACAACTTCATAATATATCCTCACTTCTTTGGATGAACTATAAAAACTTCAATTTTGGTCAACTTTGTATCGTCAAACTTATATATTTAGTTTAACAGTGGACTACAACTTCCTAATTGAGGAATCTATTAGCTATAATTAGTGCTTTTTCAGAGATTTCTATATCTCAAAGCTCGATCTAACAGATAATCATGAATGTCAGAACTATTAACTAAACCACACATTTTCCTCCTTTATTTTCTATATAATTTCTGGTCACTGTGTTTCTTTCATTATCATTGGCTTACAATAAGGACACCTTCTGTCAGCCAAAAACCCTTAGTTTCAACAATAACTCTGAAAACAAAGAAGTACTCAAGTTTTCTGTTTAACCATTTCATTTTGAGCCTTCAGATGTAAGTAGCCTTCCATCATTGGAAATATAGATCCATTATCCTCCCACACACACATAAAAAAAATCTAGTATTAATTAATTAATCCATTGGTTCTATTTGTATTTTAGGTATTAACACACATAAATTATGCTACATTGTCACAGGCTTAGCCTGACAAATAATGATGCTGCAAGTAAGTCAACATTTAACTTTCTAATGAGATTTAACAAGCACCAAACAAACCAAAATTGGTCAATTATACCTTGGGGAATCGACAGTGTTGACAGACTGAGAAGTTCAGAGCACCCATGTACACTAACTGACCTTGCCATGCACGGCTCCATGAATGAAGGAAAGTTTCCACCACCTAAGTTTCCTCCAGAACGAAATGCCGAACTATCAGGAGCTATCACTCCGCTTGAACGTGGAGAATTGGCTAGCAGATTCCCACCATTTCCTCCCTTAAAAACAGGCACTATTGGAGAATACAACGAATAGTAAGCAGGACCAAGAGGTCCACTTTTGGATTTAGGCCGCCTCTGTCGCTGCTGTAATAAACCTCTATCTCCTGATGCTGGGCTAAAAATCCATCTCTCTGCATCTTCCCATTTGGAAGGTAATGTTCTTCCATTGTTATAAGGCAGCAATGCAGTATTCAGTTGCCTCCGATTAGCAGCTGAACGCAATGGCACATGCTCTGAGCTCCAGCCTTTCTGAATGTAATGCCTATAGTTTGGCGTCCCAGGGCTAGGAAACATACAAGCTCCAGATGCAGTAACAATTGTTTTCTTCATGACACCAATTCGCGGAGAAGAGTGTGTTGCCTTAATTATAGCATTATTCAGATCTGGTTTTTGCCTATCTAATTTCTTCCCGGTCTTTGACCTCTTGTCTTGACATTCTATTCAAATGAATTCACAAATGTACTTCACGATCAAATTCATCTGATATCAAAGAACTACACTGAATTGCAAGTTTTCTTTCAAAAACCTTTATACTTGTGCATTACCTTTGAGAGCTTGTGAAAACGACTTTCTTGCTGAATCTAAGGTCAGATTTTTCTCCTCTCGATCTGGAAAACAGTAAATGTAAATATAAATGTCTAATCTCTAATTCTTTCAAAGCTTTTGAAGGAAGCCAGCTGATGATTTACCTTTTGTTTTTTCTTTCTTACGAAGGTGACTATTCTTGTGTACCATGACTTTGCTTAGATCTGGAGGTGGACAACCCAAAGCTTCATGAAATTCATACCCTGTCAAATGCTGGTACAACAGATCAAAGATTTCAATCTCATGGAATTCGGCAAACTACATACTTTGAAGTAGTACAGATAAACACCAATTACTATAAAAGAATCCAAAAGCAATATCTTCACTCCTCATATTTCAATGAAAAGTCAATTGATCAACTAATTAAACCTCAATCCAAACTAGTTGCCCGGCTATATGAATCTTATAAATACGTCCTTATGAAAAAAGAATTCACCCTCTAATCGGTTCCTCTCCATCTATATGATGAGTAACATTGTTAATACATAAAAGCAGAGAGAGAGAGAGATCGAGAGAGAGCAATAAAAATGAAAAACTTGTTACATGAGAAAGCGGATGGTGAGATAGAGAAGTAAAGGAGCAGCGATCAAGGCTGGGAGAAGCAGAGGAGTCGGCGTTGAAAATGACAGAGTCGGGGCTAACATCGCGACCTCCAAATATCAAACTCAATCTCTGATCCTGAAACCTTAGCTCCGACATCTTCACTTCTTCTTCTTAATTTCGCATTAATTACATTACATTACTTCATATATAAGTAATTGTTTCTGACATGTAGTACTCTACTCTACTTGTGTAGACTTTAGATGTAATGGCGTGTTTGTAAAGGTCGATGTCATATGACTGTATTTAACAAAAATGGAATCTTCAAGGAAAGGACAAAGCTTTCTGAAGTGGGAATGTGACTTCATCATCATGTTTTATGTTTTGTTCACACTATTAAAAAACAAAACGTCGGATTCTCTTCTCTCCATGCAAGAGACCTTTTCCCCATATTTTTAAAGTTTCTCTTTGTGTGGGATGTCCTCAGTGGATGTAGCTAATTACTATATGAGTATATTCCATCCAACTCAGTATTTTTTATACCTAATATATATATATATATATATATATATATATATATATATATATATATATATATATATATATATATATATATGTTTGTGTGTGTGAATGCAATAATTTTAATAAATACTCCCTCCGGTCCACAATAAGTGAATTTTTAAGCTTTTTTTTTGTGGTCCAAAATAAGTGATTTTTTGAGATTTCAAGAAAGAATAAATTATTCTTTTTCTACATTGCCTTTGGAGTAAATGATGTTGGAGTATGTATTAGGAGTGTTTATATGAAAAGATAGTAAAGGTTAATATGGTCAATTTCATTGTTAATTAATGTTAAAAGGTGAGTTTCTTAATATGTGTGAAAACAACCAAAAAATCACTTATTTTGAACCGGAGGTAGTAGTACTACTAGATTATAGAGTTATAATATTAAAAGTACAACAACTTCAATTTAAAAACTTTAAAAGTTGAACTTAATAATTTTAGATCCTAAACATATATGCTCTGATTGTTATGGTATAATTTGAACTCATTCGCCCTTAATTAAGTTCTCGTTTTTAAGAATTGAAAATTGAGAATCTCTCATTCTCTTAGCACGTAGGGTTTCATATTCTCTTTATGCTAATATAAGTTAACATTCTTATGATTTAATGACAATTACCAATTAGTTTACTGGTGTAAAGTTGAACATTTCATATCTTGTAATTCTAATTGTGGATTATATATTTTTTGTACTAATTAACAATCTACTGCAGCTAAGAAAAGTTTCATTTGAATGTATTGCTATTTTTTAAAATAGATGAAGTCCCGAGCGCCATATAAATTGAAACATATGTCTAATCACGTTTGAAGTTGTTCCCTGAAATTCCATGATTAAGAAGCTATTCGTGCCAAAAAGAGCAATTATTAGATATCTTTGAAATCCGGTGGAAATGGGTAAATCAATAGTACAGTATGTTGTCGTTAATTGCAAGTAATGGTTGCAAAATGGTTAAATGAAAATAGTTATCCATCAAAAAATAGGTTGAAAAGTATTTTTTTTTTAAAAATGAGTCAAATATAGATAAGAACCATATTATTCACTTAGAAAATGGATAACTAACAGGATTAACTTTTATACTCCCTCCGTTTCAATTTATATGAACATATTTTCCTTTTAATCCGTGTCAAAAAGAATGACCACTTTCCCTATTTGGAAACAATTTACCTTTATGCAATGATTTATAGTCATACAAAATATATGTGCCTCATTTTACACCACAAGTTCAAAAGTACTCTCTCTTTTCTTAAATTATGTGCCCAGTCAAATGGGTTCACCTAATTGCAACGGAGGGAGTATTTATAAAGCCTCAAATTGGGGTTATTCAAGTTTAGGAGAATAGGAATTCTCCCAAATTTGATCATATTCAAGAATCCATGGATCCATATTATCCGCCATTAACTCGTTTTTATCCGTATTAAATATGGGTCGGGTCGGTTAATTTATCCGTTTTCAATCCGACCCGCCTGTTTGCCGCCCCTAATTGCACGAACGAAGTTTGGGTGATTCCAGACAAGCAAAATGCTAAAATCAACACCGAAATTTATTTATTTTTGGTCCAGCGGTTACCACTCGCTCCAAAATTTTGCACTTGCCTCATTTACATTTTCTCACACAACTATACTATAAATCACATCTGACAGCATTTTGCTTTCGGAAAAGGGCATAAAATGCCCCTAAACTATCGAATTTGGTCTAAAATTGCCCCTCATCCACCTTTTGAGCTAAAAAAACCCTTCCCGTTAATGTTTGGGCTCACAAATGCCCTTCTTACTAACAGCCCAGATCAGATTTTTAATTTAAGTGACGTGTCATTAAATTATTGGCTAATTTAAAACCAACCCATATTATGTCCAACCCACCCATACCCGACCCATCACCCAAAATCAGTCCATATTTTCTAAACCCAAAAATCCCTCTCATCAAAATAACGACCGACTCCTCCTCCTTTCTAAATTAGGGTTCCCCCAATTCTTGATCCAAATGTATCTGCAGTCAAAGGTCCGCAAGGTACTACTTTCTTTTTCCTTTTTCTTTGGAAAACGATAACTAGTAGATGTTGGTAGGTGTAGTCAACAGCACCCCCCATCCCCCACCCCCCACCCCCTCCTTCCTTTTTTTGGTTTATTCCTATTTACTTTTTCAAGACTAGGGATTCATCACTTTCTTCATGGTATATTTTATTGGCGGACCTTTTGATGCTTTTGATGTCAATATTTATCAATCCGCAATAACATGTACGATTGTCACCTTGGTCACGAGAAGCAGCAGAAGAAGATTCCGACATTTTAAGCTTTAACAAGATGGAAAAATCTAAGAACTCTAATTAGAAGAAGTTGGGAGCAGCAAGAATTGGGGGAACCCTAATTTAGAGAGGAGGAGGAGTCAGTCGTTATTTTGATGAGAGGGATTTTTGGGTTTAGAAAATATGGACTGATTTTGGATGATGGGTCGGGTATGGGTAGGTTTTAAATTAGCCAATAATTTAATGGCACGTCACTTAAATTAAAAATCTGATCTGGGCCGTTAGTAAGAAGGGCATTTGTGAGCCCAAACATTAACGAGAAGGGTTTTTTTAGCTCAAAAGCTGGATGAGGGGCAATTTTATACCAAACTCGATAGTTGAAGGACATTTTAGGCCCTTTTCCGTTTTGCTTTCGCGGGGCACTTTTATTTAGTCCTAGTTTTAAGGCCCAGGAGTCTTATGACTCTAATCTGGGTATCCGGTGTATGGTTGCTTGATAATAGGTGAATTTGACTATAATCACGCACCAAATAATCACCTTCTTGTGAACTTTTAATGTGGAAAAATGACAACAAAATGCTCTTATTAGTGCTTTTCATGATTTGCAGGTGATATAGGTGTAAGGAAGGCTAAGGAGCGGTTTTGGAGTCAACTATTGATGAAAAAAGGCCAATTGTTGAATTTCCCAAGCATCCCATTCAAAACAGGCCAAAATTTCCGGGTACAAGTTCCACCGCGGTTCTACCGCGACCGCGGTGAAACCGCGGTGGAAGACAGTTTCTGAAAGTTGAAGATTCCGCGAGGGCGTTTGGCCGCGGTTCTACCGCGACCGCGGTAGAACCGCGGTGGGCACAGTAAACTTCAGGGACTTAAGTGTAAAACACGGGATTTTTAGACCTAAACCCTATTTAAAACACTAGACTTCGCCCAAGAGAGGCATGTATTGATTTTTTAGGTTTCTTAGCAAGGAATACAATTGGGAGCAAGTACTCTAAACATCTTTCTTCCTTTCTTTTGATTTTTATGATGAATTCAAGTGTAGTTTATTCTCCCATATCTATGAGTAGCTAAATTCCTTGTCTAAGGCTGTGATGGAACCTATTGGGTGATGAACTTCTTGTTTATGTGAATACAAATTGCTAGTTTAATCTTTATTTGTTCAACTTCGTGTTCGTTGTAGTTAATTGACAGGATCCTCAATTAGCTGTACCTATTTAGTGTGCATAACTTGGAAAAGAGTGCATATTTAGGGTATTGTTGAACAACACCACTCCTAGATTATTAGAGGAATCTATAATTGCGGGTTTAAAGGCGGGATTAGGAATAACGAAGTCTTGGGTGCAATCTAAAGTGAATTGTGATTAAATAAAGCAAGTTAGTGTATCTCGGGAGAGTGCAATAGTAGATTACTGTGATTACTCGGGAGAGATTTGCGGTAAGATTAGCGTTCATGATTGATAGAGATGTGTGGGTAAATTTGTATGAGCATAAACAGAAGGGATTCCATCAATAGGGGAAATCATTGCCTTAGCTTTTCCTTATAATTGTTTACAACCTTATTAATTTAGTTACAGCCATTTAGTTACTTGCAAGCTAGTTGTTAAAGGACACTCAACTGAGAATTTGAATGTTTGAGAAGCTGGTGCTGAATACTTGGTGGGTTTGAAGATAGCGGTTGATAGGTTAACTCTCTGTGGATTCGACCCTGGGCGTAATACTCGGGTTAAGTGACATTGAAATCTGGCCCACTTGTACCTCAATATTCTTGATAGCTGCATCATGTGCATCCACCCTTTCATTTATTTTAGCATTGGACCCAATAACCTGCTGCATCATTGTTTCAAGCCTTGCAAACCCGTCTTCCTGTCTTCCACCCTGCTGTTGCTGAGGTGGATGGTACCCTTGCTGCTGATTTTTGTACCCTTGTGGTCTAGGATACGGTGCCATGTTGTTGGGGGGTCTCATGCCTCCCATGTTTCCGGCGTTATACTGTGGCTGCGGTGGCCTGTACTGCTGCTGAGTCTGCTGACCCCAGTTCTGATTACCTTGCCTCTGACCCCCATAGTTAGCCACATAGTTCATATCTTCAGGGTGCTGGTGATGATGATCATGCTCTGTATTCCATGGATTACCAATTGGCTGGCTAATGCAAGATGTGCACAATCCCCCGTTGGTAGTGTCTACTATATGAACCTGTTGTTTCTGCCCTGATTCCTCCACCTTTTTGGTGAGGATGCTCATTTGCGTCAAAAGAGTCGCCATGTTTTCAGCCATTGTATTAGAAGGATCAAGAGGCACTGAGTGCACCACTGGAGTGATAGGTGCATTTCTAGAAGTCCAACCCGAATTCTGCGCCATCTTATCGAGCAAATTCTGACCTTCTCTCCAAGTCTTGCTCAAGAATGCTCCACCAGCCGAGGCATCAACTATATTCTTCAAGCTGTCCGACAATCCCATGTAAAACCGTTGTCCCAACATCTGCTCTGGAACACCATGGTGGGGACACATAACCAACATTCCTTTAAACCTGCCCCATGTCTCGTGTAGTGTCTCCATTGGTTTCTGTTTGAAGCTCACAATCTCATCAATTTGTTGAGCGGTCTTGTTGGGCGGATGGAACTTGTTGTGAAATTGCTTGACCAACTCATCCCAAGTTGCTATAGAGTTTATGGGAAGCGAGTTTAGCCAAACCTGAGCAGCTCCTGTCACCGAGAATGGAAACAATAATAGTCTGATTGCTTCCGGAGTCACGTTCGGTTGCCTTTGAGTTTTGCATATAGACAGGAAGTTCTTTAAGTGTTGCTGAGGATCTTCTGTTTGTGTCCCAGAAAAGAGTCCCTTGTTCTGCAACAAGTGTAGCATGTTATTTGTGATCTGGAACGATTCAGCTTGTATTGCGGGCACTATAATGGCAGTGGCCAAATTGTCAGCTGTGGGTTGTGCCCAGTCATATAGTGCACCCTCAGGCACAGGAGGTGCCAATTGCTCATTCCTGACGTTTCCGTTGGGGTTGTTTATGTCGCCCATGTCAATTTCGAGTTGGTGTGTTTGTTGGGACTGTTTAAGTCTTTTGTTTGCACGATTCAATGCCCGGAATGTCTTCTCGGG
>NW_017673844.1:0-60435 GCF_001879085.1 Nicotiana attenuata
CAAGGGAAAAACACAAGTAAACAGCTAAATCCCGGCAAGGGAGCAACAACAATAACTTTCACATCCCGGCAAGGGAGATAATCAATATACTCAAACCATCCCGGCAAGGGATTAATCATATCTCTTTCTATTTCTTTTATTTCTTACTCAATAGTCTTTTTATCGTTCGAGCCAACGCTCCAAAGAATTTACAATTCATAATTAATCCTCATACTCTTCACATTACATAGAATTCATCAATTAACATGGAAGAGTCATAACAATATCAGAATAAGTACAAACAAGGACCCACGATCATGCTAGACACCGGTGTATAGATACTCGTCACCATGCCTATACACCGTACTCAACATTTAGCAATTAGCAAATAACACTCTAATCCTATTCCCTCAAGCCAAAGTTAGATCGAACACTTACCTCAAATGCTCCAAAATCAACTCAAGCCTCTAGTATAGCTTTACCCCTCGAATTCGGCTCCAACACAGTCAAATCTATGAAATAATGACTTTACAATATTAATAATAGCTAAACAAACTAAACCCAATGCCTAAATATGAATTTCTAAGCCTTCTTCCCAAAATTCCAAAATCGACCCCAGGCCCGCTTTGTCAAAACACGAGGTTCGAACCAAATTCATATCACCCATTCCCCCACGAGCTCGAATATACAATTTGTTTTCAAATTTGACCCCAAAACGAGGTCTAAATCAAAGAAAATTGAAAAGCCCTAGTTCTACCCAATTCCCCCAATTTACACCCTAATCTATGTGATTTAAGCTTGGAAACTTACTAATTAATGAAGGATAATGAAGGAAACCCGTATGTACTGTTCTGTTTTGTTTTTTTTAAAATCATTGGGGGATTTTACTCTATGCATTCGCGACACTGGGGTCGCGTTCGCGATGAAGGGGAAGCTGGGTGCATCACGTTCGCGATTAGGGAAATGCGAACGCGTAGAGTTAATTACTGGGGGCCTGAAATTTGTTCTACGCGAACGCGTTGAAGTCACGCGAACGCGGTGAAGGAAAATGCGATGCTGTGCGTTCGTGAATGCTTAATGCGAACGCGAAGAGGAAGGTTTCCCCCAGGGTCAACTAATGCTATGCGAACGCGAGGACTATATCGCGATCGCGATGAAGGAAGTCACAAAGCAGTGCGAACGCGAGCCAAAGGTCGCGATCGCGAATAGCAAAGGTCTGTGCAAAAATTGCAGCAAAATCTGATCCTTTTTCCTAACTTTGAAACACCCCGAACCACCTCCGAATCACTCCCGAGCCCTCGGGGCTCCTAACCAATCACACACACTAACTCAACAACCTCATACGAACTTAACCGAGTGATCAAATCGCCAAAACAACATCAAAATCAATGAATCAAACCCCAAAATCATCATTTTTCATTCTAACTTCATAAACCTCAAATCTTAGATATTTAGGTTTGAAACACGTCAAACGATGCCGGATTTCAACCAAATTTCACAGAAAGTGCTTAAACCACATATAAGACCTGTACCGGGCGCCGGAACCAAAATACGGGCCCGATACCAATGCTTTCTAATTCATTTTCATTTCAAATTTCCTTAATAATTTCAACAAAACAATTTCACAAAAAAATTCATTTCTCGGGCTCGGGACCTCGGATTTCGATTCCGGGAATACGCCCGAGTCCCATATTTTTCTACGGACCCTCCGGGACCGTCAAATCACGGGTCCGGGTCCGTTTACCCAAAATGTTGACTAAAGTCAACTTTAATCATATTAATATCAAAATTCATAAATTTTTACACAGAATTCATATTTATGCTTTCCGGCTACGCGCCTGGACTGCGCTCGCAAATCAAGGCAAGTAAAAATGAGGTTTTCAAGGCCTCAGAAGCACGGAATGAAAGAGAAAACAGGTGATGACCCTTTGGGTCGTCACATTCTCCACCTCTAAAACAACCATTCGTCCTCGAACAGACAAAAGAAAGAAGTACCTGAGTCGGGAAATAGATGAGGATAACGGCTCCGCATATCAGACTCGGACTCCCAGGTCGATGCCTCAAGAGGCTGACCTCTCCACTGGACACGCACTGAAGGAAAACTCTTCGACCTCAACTGTCGAACCTGCCGATCTAGAATAGCTACCGGCTCCTCCTCATAAGACAGATCCTTGTCCAACTGGACAGTGTTGAAATCTAACACGTGGGCTGGATCGCCGTGATACCTCCGAAGCATGGACACATGAAACACTGGATGCACGGCTGACAAGCTAGGCGGCAAGGCAAGCCTATAAGCCACCTCTCCCACACGATCGAGAATCTCAAATGGACCAATGAACCTGGGGCTAAGCTTGCCCTTCTTCCCAAATCTCATCACGCCCTTCATAGGCGACACTCGGAGCAAGACCCGCTCACCAACCATGAAAGCTATATCCCGAACCTTACGATCCGCATAACTCTTTTGCCGCGACTGAGCCGAACGAAGCCTGTCCTGAATGATCTTGACCTTATCCAAGGCCTCCTGAACTAGATCGATACCCAATAACCGAGCCTCTCCCGGCTCAAACCATCCCAGTGGAGACCGACATCGCCTACCATACAACGCCTCATATGGAGCCATCTGAATGCTGGACTGGTAGCTGTTGTTGTAGGCGAACTCTGCTAAGGGCAAAAACTGGTCCCACGAGCCTCCAAAATCAATGACACAGGCTCGGAGTATATCCTCCAAAATCTGAATAGTCCGCTCGGACTGACCGTCCGTCTGAGGATGAAACGCTGTGCTCAACTCAACTCGTGTGCCCAACTCTCGCTGAACTGCACCCCAGAAACGCGAGGTAAACTGCGTACCCCGGTCCGAAATGATAGATACCGGCACACCATGGAGGCGAACAATCTCCCGGATATAGATCTCAGCTAACCTCTCGGATGAATAGGAGACTGCCACAGGAATGAAATGTGCTGACTTGGTCAGCCTATCAACAATAACCCATATCGCATCGAACTTCTTCCGAGTCAACGAAAGTCCAGTAACGAAAATCCATGGTAATCATCTCCCACTTCCACTCGGGAAGCTCAATCCTCTGAAACAATCCACCAGGCCTCTGATACTCATACTTAACCTGCTGACAGTTCAAACATCGTGCCACATATGCAACAATATCCTTCTTCATCCTACGCCACCAATAATGCTGCCTCAGATCCTGATACATCTTCGCGGCGCCCGGGTGAATAGAATACCGAGAACTATGGGCCTCCGCTAAGATCAACTCTCGAATCCCATCGACATTGGGCACACAAACTCNGCCGGTGGAGAATCCAAATTAATCACCAAAGGAGGAGCCGGCGCGAATGCGACCCTACACCTCATCGACGGCCTCTCCTCCTCCCCCTCTGACGATGATCCCGCTCTAGGGCGCACAACTCCCGAAGGCTCCTCATCCCGAAGCCGGGTCCGTGACGGAGAAGAAACCGCTGAAGATTCAACTGAGGCCGCCCTCGGTATTGAGCGCGACACCGGCGCTGCAGTAAGCCGAGCGACTGCACCAGGCCGGCGGAAGGCCAACTGAGGGGCCTTGACGCGGCGTGCCCTCCCTAATCACAAAAAACAAGGTTAGTAAATAAAGCTGAAACAAAGCAGAACAGAAGGAAAGATCGATTTTTTACCTGCCACGGCATCGACCCATTCACGTATCCAAGACAATGGGGGCGGCGGCGACCTGTCGGCTACAAAAAAAAAGGGCGAGAGTTAACGCTCATAAGCGCAAATCATAAAGGAGAAAAGAAAAGAGGATTCAACCGATAAAAAAAAAAAACTTACGTGCATGGTTCCAAGCCTCTGGGAACCCAGTAGCATCCGCCACCAGGTGCTTGGTCCTGATATAAAAGAAGTGCTCGAAAGGGCGGGGCTCGACCTCGTCATCCAATCTCATGACCAGGCCCTTCGACCCACGTGGGCACGCCTGAATCATGGTACCACGGACTCTCTGAGGAGCGTAGAGACTCAGCACATGCTGCAACGTAACCTCCCTACGGGCCAATTCCGCGTACTTGATAAACATTGCCAAAAGTTTGTAGAGGGAAGGAGCAAGCTGACCTGGGCACACCCCGTAATAACGGCAAAAATCCACCACCAGCATTGGGAGCGGGATCTTGAACCCCAACCTGAAAGGATAGGCGTAAAAAACGCAGTATCCCCTACGGTCGGTGTGGACCCTCTCCTCGCTTCTAGCAAGAATGATGTCCGCATGGGTAGGAACGACGCCCTGTTCCTGCAATCGGGCCATCCCAATTTCCCCCATCAAAGGGGCTTTATCCACCGGTTCCTCTCCACCGTCGACGGTGAAATCAATCGCCGGACCTCCGGGCCGAGGAACCACCTCGTCAACCGACGGAATTTCACCGGACTCCGTCTGTTCCACACCTCCCATCGCCGGAGATGGTTCGTCAGCTGCCGGAAAATCTACCGGAAGAACACCATGGGAAGAACTGCCAGCCATTGGTAATCTACTGAAAACAAATGTTATCACAATCGAAGGAAAGAAAAAAAAAGATGAATTAGCGAGAAGACAAAGTTTCCTCAGAATCTCTCTCAACTGAACAATGAAGATATGAGAAATGAATGCCTCAACCCACCTTTATAGGCAACATAAGTGGCTTTTGCAAAGCCCAATAGCCATCATTAACTGCACGACCAACCGCAAAACGGTTCGGTTCTGTAGCAGCAAGCGTCATTATGACGAGCTCCATAAAGCGGCTTCTCGACCATCCGCCAGCGTACCGCCGTCAGAACAATCGCTACGACCTATGAACACCGAAAGAATGTGCCGAACGCCGTTAAAATTTTGGACGACCAAATACGTACTCGGCGCATATTCATTCCCCGCGACCATCTCCAATATATAAAAGGCTACGACCATCCTCAATATATAAAAGGCTACGGCCATCTCCAATATATAAAAGGCTACGGCCATCCTCAATATACGAAAGGCTACAGCTATCTCCAACGTGTAAACGGTTAAGGCCACCGCCGCCAATAATTCGACTCCCTTATTCGAGTTGTTTACAAATCACAATCGATGAAGTCCGCTCATCGAGCTCGGCCGAAACACGACCTCAATAAGCGGAGGGACTAACTGTATGGGTCAAAATCTGATCCCACGATAATTAACGAGGCTAATCCCGTTTTAAGTTAATTCATGATTAATTAACGGCACGAACACTCAGGATTGACAACGTTCAACCCACCTCTAGCTCGGTCGACAAGGCCCTGGCCTACGCGCCAATACAAAAAGCGAGATCTCAACGTGGTTACGGCCACTTATCGCCAGCTCACGAAGCTCACAGCTATAAATACCAAGAGAGGAAACCCCAAAAAAGGGGGGCTGCTTCTCGACCACTAGTGAGAGGAGAGAGAAACGAGAAAAGATACCCCTCTTATGGGAAGAGAAAACACCATTGTAAGGCTCTGAACCTCTTCATGGAAAGGCAGACCAAACAAATATTATCAATAAAGGTTTCTAATGCTTCTCCCCCTAATCGTGAGTTCTTATTTCATGTCTTTCAATTAGTCCAACGGATTATTACGATTTGCTATGATTATCCCGGGATCTATTTATATTGTTTTGTACTCGTAAGATGTGTAACATTTTTTGAGCGAACACTTATCTCTCTATTCCAATAGAGAATAGTGAGAGATATACAACTGAAATATCAATTAACTTTATCTTTGACTGCTTAATGATCCATGAAATGAATGTGTTGAAATTATTTTAACAACACAAATGACATAAGCATAGGAGTATACTAGCACTTATTTTGCAGTAGCTATTTGATCACGCCCAACTACGCCTTATAAAAAGGACTAAGCGATCGCTGCAAATATATAATCCGGTTCAGTCCGAAGTTGAATCCCACAGGGAATTAACCTATTTACTACAACTTTTAACACTGCTAATGAATAGCTCAAACAATCCCCGGATGCAAGATTTTTAATGGATAGTGAGTAGAATTTAGTTAACTAAGGAAAAATAACAATAAAACTAGCAATAATCAAGAATAAAGTTGAATTCAATGGTAAAATGGTCTAGGGTTATTGATTTCCCCAAATGTCGGATTAATTCCTGACACGTTAGCTATAATCTTGCCGTAATACTCTATAAAAAAAATATGAGTTCTGGGTTACCGCAATTATCTCTCGATCAATTACGATAATTTACTAGAAGCATTCTCTCGAACTACTCTAGTTAACAATTTATGCAACTCAGAATTATCCCACCAAAGCTTCGTTATCTCTAACCCTGCTTTTAAATTCAAGTAATTAATCTCTTAACTTACTCGAAAGTGGTGTTGTTCAATAACAATCTAACCCAGTGTTCTTTCTCAAGCAACACAAGGTAACTAGACACGATTAATCAAGGGCCCTTTCAATTAATCACAGGAAAACACATAGTTGAACAATTATAGAGTAAGAAACGACTTAATTATATCAAAACGTAATCAAGACTTCATCCAACAATTGGTTCCATCAACCCTATATTAGAAGTTTAGCTACGCATAATCGTTTTCACAATCATAATGATATAACTCATTCTCAATGATAACAACAAGAAGAAGAAACGTAAAAACTCTATGCCGAATCTTCCGCCTTGCTTCTTGCCTGTTATTGCCTTCAAAAACACTTCAAAAACCTTCATCTCCTCTATTTGGGCGAGTTGGGCTTCTTATAGGTCAAGGAGATTCATCTTGGAAAATTACACAATGGACCTTGCAATGTTTGGCTCCGAGCAGCCCGTCCGCGGTCGCGGATGGACCGCGGATTGACCGCGCATTAGACATATGTTCTGTCCGCGGCCGCGGATTGACCACGGACCTGGACGCTGATTTCATCCTTGCTCTTTCTTCTCTTTTTTCGATCGTGTTGTCCTCCGATTGGCCTTCCATGCTCCATATTGACTCCAAAATACTCTTTTAGCTTTCTCCTAGCTCGGAGTGGCTCCTGCAAATCAATAAACTCGTAATTAGAGCATTTTGTTATCTTTTACAAAGAATTCACTCACTCTCAAAAAGAACATTCATATGCCACAAAAAATGCACCATAGGCTTGCCCGTAGTGTACTACTCCACTAATTCGAGTTCATTCAGTCTAGGATCAATTAGAACTTCATTTGGTTGTAATGTAGGCTGCGGGACGGGTATGATACATTTAGGTATAAGAGTGACTACACCTCCCTAAGCACTTTAATAAATAACCTTTATCATTTAAAACCCCACACCTATGTCAAACCATAACTCCACCTTCATATCACTATATATTAACTCCATTCTTCTTTAAGCACAATTACATCAAGAGCCACCCTTTATCAAGGAATATATATTATTATTATTATTTTTTAATCACAACAATACACTATTATTTTCTTTCTCTTTCACTTCAAGTGGCTCTTACTTGTTCAAAACAGTGCACCTTTCTCCTTATTTCATTAGTTCCACTCAAAAGCCGAATCACTCACCCCACACTGTAACTTTTACAAAGTTCAGAACAATTCAAGTGCTCATGAGAGGTAAATGGTTCAAATAAATGATTAATTCAAACAAATGGGTAAGGCTTTTAATGTGGTTGCCAAAGAAACAGGATTACATAATCAAAGGGGTTAACTACGATACATAACAATTAAAAGGGTAAAATATATATTTCTGGCTTAACAAAGAAATGCCTATATCATTTCCAAGACTGAACAAACTACTATTTCGCTTTGCAAACACAAAGGGCAAGTTCTAGGCATCCAATGCAGTGCACAGAATACAACAATCCTCACACACACATGGCACATGACTCACTCCAGATTGGATCATCGAAACGCTCTAGTCAGAGTACTTAAGCCAAATTAAGAACATACAATTTAAGGCACTCTAATAAGCAACAACTGAGCCTAAGCGTCACACTAAAGTATCTACTGTATTCAAGGCATAACGACAATAAGGGATCCTCCTTCCATATCAGCCCTTAGCCCACAAGTACCTAAAAAAAATAACTAACCCGGTTCAAACAAAAACCCTTGAAAAAGAACCGGGGTCAAAAGAAAAACCAAGGGGTAATTGATACACTACCTACAAAAGAAAATCTTTTATATATATATATATATATATGTATATCGACTTAGACCCTCAAGAAACCGGTCGAGTGATATCCGTCGTCGGGATAAGTCGAACACATTTAGACTACTAATCAAAAACGAAAATCAAGCTAACCAACGACTACAATCAAATTAACCGAAGACTACAATCAAACTAGAATCAAGCTACATTCTTATATATACACAACATACCAACGAAGTAACCCCCACCCCACACTTAAAAATGTCATGTCCTCATGTCATAAAATAGAAAGTAATGCGAGGCAAAGGAACTTCCCTAGAAGATCAGTCTTGATCAGAGACTGTGCCGGGGTCTAAGTGACACGCTCTCCCCAGCGCACACGGCCAGCCCATGATTTTCTCTCTGATTTAGCATTCTTGGTGGCCAAGCATCAACTCTAGTCCCCAAGTCTATGACTGTAGTCCGCAACCCTGCAATTTCCTGCTCTAAGGCTGCCAGCCGTGTGACCCGACCAACCCCGGATGGCCCTTCGGCTTCCACAACATACTATGGGAGGGCGACGCAGCCCCCACTTCATCCTGCTCATCATCCCCCTCCTCAGATGCCTCAGAATCATCACTATCAGTTGAACTGGCTGCCACTGCCTCTTTCCCAATGGTCACCTTGGAAGCTCGGAACATGGTTTCTTTCTTCACCTTGCCGTCTACATGGGGGTTCTTTGCTACCCCTACAACCCGACATAATCGAGTGACTAGAGACGGGGAAAAGAACCCATACCTCCGCAGTGGTGAACATGTGAACATCTCCGAGTGAATAACCTCGGCCACATCAAAATCTTGGCCATTCATAAAGCAACAGATCAAAGCAGCTCGCGGTCCATTGACTTCAGTGGTGTTGTGGGACGGCAACAGTCGACTGTTAATGATGTACAACCAACACTTGACCTCAAAGGTGAGTGAGGAGGAGTGCAACTTCGATCCCTGAGTAACCCACACTACCTCCTTGTCTGGTTTACAGATAGTTTGGAAAAACAATTCCCACTGTGTGGGTTCTCGCTTGTAAGTGTCATAGTAATCCCTCTCCCCAGTAAATGCAGGCAAGCGAACACTCGCCCGATAGCTTCAATCGAGGCATTCACCCTCTTTTGTCGCACCATGCAAACATGATCCTCATGTTCGGGACAGTTGGCGTAGAACTCCCTAACAAGCAACAAGTTACCATACTCCGTCTCTTAGAAGAAAATGTCGAGCCTGCGCCTAGTCAGCTCCCTAAACATATTGGGGCACTCAGCTTGGAGGGAACCCCTTTCAATTCTCCGTTCTGGTACCGGCTTTCTAATACCCTTTTCAACAAAACGGTCTTGGGCAGCTCTAGAGACAACCCGGGTGCTATCAAACTGCCCTGAACTGGATGATGCCCGTGCCCAGGATGAACCACCGGTAGTGCGTCTCTTCTTTGAAGATCTCATGGTACCTATACCACAAACACAATTATCAAGAGTCAGCGGAATAGGTGACCCAAGAGCGGTTACTTAGACTTTACGCGCCCCCTAGGTCACGATATATACTATAAAGTTCATTGGGGCAATTCAACAAACACCTCATGTGCGTATGCCCCCCCAATGTACCAAAGGACCCAATTAAACCCTCATGCCTCACAACTCAACAATATTTTTCCAACCCAACCAACCTAATGTCTTCACATATCACAATTATACCAACAAATACACATCAATAAGAGTACCTAGAATTCTACTTTCTTACAACTACAAAATAAGAGACAAAGAATGAAAAGAAAAGAAACAAAACCGAAAAGAACCAAAACAAAAGAAACTAAAAGAGGAGAGTAGAATTATGTACGTACTTGAGAACCTTGTGATGATTGGAGATAAAAGAGTGGGTGAGTGGAGAAGAGGGAGAAGAGAAAGGGATTTAGTGAAGAAAGGAGAGGGGTAAGCGTTAGAAATTGGGGAAGGAGAAGGGTTTTGTTTTTGTTTTGTTGTGTTGTTTATGGTTAAGAGAAGGGGGTAAAAGAGAAGAGGGGGATCCGGGTGGGGGGGGGGGTTAATTAAAGACTTAAAGACTAAAACTAATTAAAGGGGAGAAGGGGGGGAAATTAAATTTTTTTTTACCTGACGTCGCCTAATCCGTGCCTAGATCCGCGGCCATGGACAGAACTCCTGCAGAATTCGCAGTCTATCCGCGGTCTGATTTGCGGCCACGAATTAGGCGTCCAAATATTTTCTTTTTTGTTTTGTTTATGCCTACCTATAGGATACAACAAATCAATGGGTTGCCTCCCATGAAGCGCCTAATTTAATGTCGCGGCACGACGAATTACAACAAACCATGGGTTGCCTCCCAGGAAGCGCCTGGTTTAACGTCGCGGCACGACGCATGCTTTGATCATCACTCCTCATTCGCGTAATGGGGCTCTTTCAAAGTTATTACCACTCTATCCCCTTTTTCTTCGGCCATTCCAAGGTAATGTTTCAACCTTTGCCCATTCACCGTGAACTTATTTGTCCCATCTTCTGATTCAATCTCCACAGCTCCACATAAGAACACTTGCACCACTCTGAAGGGTCCTGACCATCGGGACTTCAACTTACCTGTCGCGCCCCCTTTTTCTCGCGAAATCGGGTTTATGACATTTGGGAGGACAACTTATTCCATTTGGGAATTGGGTTTGATTTAAAGAGTTGCCACCTAATGATTAGGGTGCATTAGGACACCAAGGAGATTTGATTTGAGTAACTAGAGATTGGGTAAGGGCTTGAAATTATTCTAAGGGGAAGGTGTTAGGCACCTCTCAATTCCCTTACTTCCTTCAACGCCCTGGATCCGGCTAGTCAATTTCTTAAGTTCTTCAGCTAGGTTCCTGATAAGCAAATCTTTATCATCAGACTCGGGTGTGCCTGAGATGGGTTAGGTGGAGAGTGGCATGGTCTCCACGTAGATAGAGGTGTTATGGTCGGTGTGGCAGTGATCATTTGTGGAGTTTTGTGGCTCTGGGATGAGCAGCGGGGTATTGTTGGAAGTATGGCAGGTGTTGCAGTGGTGGTGATGAGCGGGATGGTTCTGTTGCTTTGGGAGACTCTGTGGAGGTGTGGGGTTCTGAGCATTTAGGAAATTGATATCTGGAGTAGTGAGGGAAAATGACAGATTTGCCAAATTCCGGACTTGATCAAGTTCTTCCTGAAATTTTAGCAGCTTTTGCTCCAATTGGGAGGCATTCTCCTTGGGGACCAAAGTATCATGACCGTGAGTGACCTCTACCCGTTCAGTTGAGTTTTCCTTTCTGGCGTTGTTCAAATCTTCCATTTCCTTTGTTCTTGTTTTTGACGGGGCTGAGAGAAGGAGTAGGTGGAGGGCCCTTGGATATTGTGGAATAGGATGATGTTGCCAGAGTGCTCGAACTAACCTTTGGGAAGGGGAATAATCAAAAACAAAAAAATAAAACAAAAAGGTAACCAGTTAGTGAGGTTCATGAAAAGTCGATGCAATATTTAAACACACAATGCGGGAATGTAAATCGCGTCCTAATTTGGGTAGGCCTAGCGACAGATTGATTTGGAGAACTTAGAATGCTAAATGCCTCATTTTATTGATGGAAAAATAAGACGAATCCCAAATCGACACTAAATAACAGGAAAATAAAGTCAATAATGGCCATTGGCCTTATTACATTTTAAATAGCGAAAAGATAAAGTCCTATCTACTTGGTCCCTGAAGGACCCTCCCCAGACTTGGCATCCTTGGCTTCGTCAAATAACTCCCCTAGCTCGCGAAGTCCCAGCAATAGGTAGGCCCTGGCTAGATTTCCGCATTCGTTTCCCTCAGCATTCTGACAGTCTTCAACCCTTTTGAGAAACGATTTTGGTCACTAGAGTGTAAATCTTTTCACCAGCTTAGCAATCTTGGGTGGATATTGGTGACCATGCCGAATCTGGGGATTCGTACCTCATATTCCTGCAAGGCAAATAAAGTTAGGCCCTTACCCCCACCAGACTCGACTATTTAATATCAACAATTAGCATGAAAGCATTTAGTTCTCCAAATAAATGCACGGAACGTGATAATGTCCGTTTGGGTTTCAGGGAAACCCAGTGGACTTTGNTTGTTGGTGCACGGGAACCTGAGTTTGGCAGACACCGGATAATGCTGACCGGTTTTTGATACTAGGACTGCTCCTATGCCGACTCCTTTGAAATTTGCTGCTCCATCGAAAAACATTCTCCACCCATCATAGGATTCTACAGTGTCTTCTCCTATGAATGATACCTCTTCATCAGGAAAATACGTCTTTAGGGGTTCGTATTCTCCATCCACGGGATTTTCGGCCAGGTGATCTGCTAGTGCCTGTCCCTTGATTGCTTTCTGAGTTACGTAGACAATGTCAAATTCACTCAACAGGATTTTCCATTTGGCCAGCTTGCTAGTGGGCATGGGCTTCTGAAAGATGTATTTCAAAGGATCCATCCTTGATATGAGATATGTGGTATAGGCATAGAAGTAGTGCCTCAGCTTCTGGGCCACCCAAGTCAAGGCACAACAAGTGCGTTCTAACAGAGAATACCGGGCCTCGTACGGAGTGAACTTCTTGCTGAGATAGTAAATGGCCTGCTCTTTCCTCCCCGTTTTATCATGCTGCCCCAGGACACAACCGAAAGCTCCATCTAGTACTGTGATGTAGAGTAGCAAAGGTCTACCTGGCTCAGGCGGGACTAAGACCGGTGTTGTTGATAGGTATTCCTTAATTTTGTCGAAAGCTTTTTGGCAGTCATCCGTCCTTTTAGTAGCGGCGTCCTTCTTTAACATCTTAAAGATTGGCTCACAGATAACTGTAGATTGTGTTATGAACCGACTGATGTAGTTGAGTCTCCCCAAGAAACTCATCACGTCCTTCTTGTTCTTTGGCGGTGGTAGTTCTTGGATAGCTTTGACCTTTGATGGATCCAGTTCTATTCCCCAACGACTCACAATAAACCCAAGTAATTTTCCAGCAGGAACCCCAAATGCACACTTTGCGGGATTCAGCTTCAGGTTGTATCTCCGCAATCTGTTGAAGAACTTCCTCAAATTTTCCATGTGATTAGTGGCCTTCTTGGACTTGATGATAACGTCATCTATGTACACCTCGATCTCCTTGTGTATCATATCATGAAAAATGATAGTCATAGCCCTCATGTAGGTGGACCCTGCATTCTTTAACCCAAATGACATCATCTTGTAGCAGTACATTCCCCACGGCGTGACGAAAATCGTTTTCTCAGCATCTTCTTCATCCATCCAGATCAAATGATAACCAGCGAAACAATCCACAAATGATTGCAATTCATGTTTGGCGCAATTGTCGATCAGGATGTGTATATTTGGCAAGGGGAAGTCGTCTTTCGGACTGGCCCGGTTGAGATCCCGGTAGTCGACACAGACTCTAACCTTCCCATCCTTCTTTGGTACTGGCACGATATTGGCTAACCACGTTGGGTATTCCACTACTCCGAGGACCTTGGCTTTGACCTGCTTGGTGACTTCTTCCTTGATTTTCATACTCATATCTGGCTTGAATTTTCTGAGCTTCTATTTTACCGGTGGACATGTCGGGTCAGTTGGCAGTTTGTGTGCCACAATAGATGTACTCAGACCAGTCATGTCATCGTATGCCAGGCGAAGATGTCCTCATATTCTCTTAGAAACTCTGTGTATTCCTTCTTTTCTGATGACGATAAGTGAACGCTGATTCGTGTTTCTTTGACATTCTCTTCGTCTCCCAGGTTAACAATCTCAGTCTCGTCCAGGTTGGACTTCGGCCTGTTTTCAAAATTCTCGACTTCCTTAACAATCTCTTCCGGTATGTCATCTTCCTCTGAATCTATATCCATTTGTTACGTTGTCTCATTGCATGTCAGAGTCATCGGTTCATCAAGATAAGTAATAGTAATGCTGTATAAGTAGAGTAATGAGAGAAAAATAATAAGAGTGTTGATTTATAAGGAAAATTGAAATGCTTTGATAAATTCCATAACTGTTTTGAACATTGAAGATCTTATTGCGGAAATTTAAAATGCGAAAGGAAAACTAGTAAAATTAAAAGATAGTGCACGATGCTTGTTCAGCCTTGCTACCCCGAGGCTCGCCGGGCTCTGGTGGTTCTGATGGTCCAGTTATTGAGGCGTGCTCCTTCACTCATAGCTTGTATGGAAGGGCCTTCCTCCCCCTCCTCCTCGAAAATGACACAACAATCCATCTCATCGTCTTCTAGGAACAAATTCCTCATTGCTGCCAGTGCTTCCTCTTCTTCTGACCCATAGATAACTTCGGCCGGTTGGAAAGTCTGTTCCAGCGTGGTATTGGCTGCTCCAATCGATAGTAAGGACCGCGCCATGGTGGCGACCAATTGTTGAATTCCTCCCAAGTATACTCATATCACGGTCCGAAGGTAGTGCCATGTTTCTTGAGTTTGATAGGCTTAGCGATTCCTTGGAGGTTCTTACCAACTCCCTTGCCAGGTTCGTATCCGCTCCAGTTCAATATGCTTTCAATTTTGTAGTCCCACCATTTGTCTTTATCAACGGCATTGACCCGCTCGATGTGGTGATAAGTATCCCCGCCTATCTTTCTTTTGCCTCCTATTGCCAGGATGGTTTGGCGACTGTATATGGGATTACTACCGTCGCCATGAATGATCACCTCTTGGTGATTCCACTCAAACTTCACTGTCTGATGTAGTGTTGATGCTACGGCCCCAGCGGCATGAATCCATGGTCGTCCCAACAACAGATTGTAAAATGTCGGCACGTCTATTACTTGAAAGTCAACATCAAACCAATTAGGCCCCATTTGCAAACACAGGCTAATTTCCCCAATGGTGGACCTTTGGGAACCGTCGAAAGCTTTGACGTTGATGGCCCCGTCCTTGATCTCATGCAGTCCCTTTCCCAATGTCCTGAGTGTTACCAACAGACAAATGTTGAGACTGGACCCTCCATCAATCAGGATTCTGGTGATAAAATAATCTTCGCATTGCACGGTGATGTGCAACGCCTTGTTGTGACGCGACCCCTTTGGTGGCGGCTCATCTTCACGAAAAGTGATTTTGTGACTTTCCAATACCTGGCCTACCATGTTAGCCATCTCCCCGCCGGTGATGTTGCTCGGTACATACGCCTCACTCAACACCTTTAAGAGGGCACTCTTGTGTGCATCGGAGCTCTGTATCAAAGCAAGGATAGAAATTTGCGCCGGTGTTTTGTTCAGCTGATCAATGATCGAATATTCCTTGGCTTGTATCTTCCTCCAGAGATCGTCGGGCCCGGTTGTAGTGATGGTTGGCCGACTAGAGGCCTGCTTGCTCGACTCAGCCAGATGTTCCGGGGTATAAACTCTACCAGTTCTCGTCATACCCTGTGCCGCAATAGCCTCTCCGAACATAACCTTGCCTTTCCTTCTTACCTCGGCTGTGTAGTCCCATGGTATAGCCTTTGTATGGAACAGTGTTATGCCTGACATCGCCACTGGAATTGGCGTGGCTATCTTTACTCCGAACGGAGCCTGCACCTTGGGTGGTAAAACTGCAACTTCGAATGGTGCCTTTGCTGGAGACACGAATTCGACCTCAATTGGCGCTGGCGTCTTTGCTGATGATGGTGCTTCAAACTCAAGTGGCATGGAGATATTTACCTCGGCGTCCCTAGAGGGCTGAATCTGGACTACAATCGGATTAAGGGTGACTATTGGCTTCTTTGAATCGTCACCTTCTGTGATCAAACTAATCGATCCCTTGGGGTCCCAGTCATCCTCTATTTCAATCATGTGAACGCCTCCACCCTTGTGATTTGGCAGAGGGTTATTGCGGACAATCAGAGTAGGCTCCTTTGCCACAATGATCTTGTTATCAATTAACGTCTGGATCTTATCTTTCAGAGCGCGGCATTGATCAATGATGTGTCCTTTCATGTCGGAATGGAATGCACAGGACTTTTTTGGATTAACCCACTGAGAAGGGTTCTCAGGGGCAGCAGGGATAGGGGTGACGTAACCAGCAGTTTTGAGTCTTTCATACAATTGGTCGATAGGTTCAGCAATAGCCGAATACTGTTTTGGGAATCTTCGGTCAAAGTTTGGTCGAGGTCAAGGGAAATTTTGGCGTGGAGGAGGGGATTGGTAGTGGGATGGTTGAGTGTTGTAGGCTTGGTAAACATGTGCTGGTTGGGGATATTTGGGTGAAGTGGGCTGATTTGAAGGAGGTGATTGATAGGTGAGTGGTGGAGTTTGGTAAGAGGGTGAGGGTGCTTGGTAGTTTGGGGTAGGCTGATATGTGAGTGGAGGTGTTGGGTATGTTTGGTATTTGACGGGAGATTTGGTTCTCTGTGCCACCATTACGGCTCCTACGTCCCTTTTCTTGGACACACCGCCTGACTGTAAGGCCTTGTTTGTAGCTTGTAAAGCCTCGAAATTAGTAACCATACCGCTTTTGATGCCCTCTTCGATCCTTTCTCCCAGCTTGATAATGTCAGAAAATCTGTGGCCCTCGATCATCATCAACCTCTCATAATACTGTGGGTCTTGGGCCCGGACGAAGAATTTGTTCATTTGTTCTTCTTCTAAGGCGGGTCTGACCTTGGCAGCTTCGGACCTCCAACGAGTAGCATACTCGCGGAATGTTTCTGTGGGCTTCTTCTTCAGATTTTGAATATAGAACACATCTGGTGCATTCTCTGTGTTGAACCTGAATCTGTCCATAAAGTCGGACGCCATGCTTACCCAGTTCGGCCACTTCTTTGGATCCTGGCTAATGTACCAAGACAGAGCATCTCCCTTCAAGCTCCTCAGGAAAAGATTCATGCGGATTTTCTCGTCTTTTCCTACTCCAACCAGCTTGTCACAGTATGTTCTCAAATGGAACCTTGGATCCCCTGTACCATCAAACATCTCGAACTTAGGAGGTTTGTACCCCTCGGGCAGTTCGACATCGGGCTGTATGCAAAGATCTTCGTAGTTCAGCCCTTCAATTCCCCTTACTTCCTTCAACGCCCTTGAATTCTACCAGTCAATTTCTTCAGTTCTTCAGCCAGGTTCTTGATAAGCGAATCTTTTCCCGTCAGACTCGGGTGTGCCTGAGATGGGTTGGGTGGAGAGTGGCATGGTCTCCACGTAGATAGGGGTGTTATGGTGGGTGTGGCAGTGATCATTTGTGGAGTTTTGTGGTTCTGGGATGAGCAGCGGGGTATTGTTGGAAGTATGGCAGGTGTTGCAGTGGTGGTGAGGAGCTGGGTGGTGCTGTTGATTTGGGAGATTCTGTGGAGGTGTGGGGTTATGAGCATTTGGGAAATTGATATCTGGAGTAGTGAGGGAAAATGACAGATTCGCCAAATTCCGAACTTGATCAAGCTCTTCTTGAAATTTCAGTAGCTTTTGCCCCAGTTTTGGGAGGCAATCTCCTTTGGGACCAAAGTACCATGACCGTGAGTGACCTCTACCCGTTCAGTTGAGTTTTCCTTTCTGGCGTTGTTCAAATCTTCCATCTTTCCTTTGTTCTTGTTTTTGACGGGGCTGAGAGGAGGAGTGGGTGGAGGGCCCTTGGATCTTGTGGAATAGGATGATGTTGCCAGAGTGCTCGAACTAACCTTTGGGGAGGGGAATAATCAAAAACAAAAAATAAAACAAAAAGGTAACCAGTTAGTGAGGTTCATGAAAAGTCGATGCAATATTTAAACACATAATGCGGGAATGTAAATCGCGTCCTAATTTGGGTAGGCCTAGTAACAGATTGATTTGGAGAACATGGAATGCTAAATGCCTCATTTTATTGATAGAAAATAAGACCAATCCCAAATCGACACTAAATAACAGGAAAATAAAGTCACTAATGACCATTGGCCTTATTACATTTTAAATAGCAAAAAGATAAAGTCCTATCTACTTGGTCCCTGAAGGACCCTCCCCAGACTCGGCATCCCTGGCTTCGTCAAATAACTTCCCCAGCTCGCGAAGTCCCAGCAATAGGTAGGCCCTGGATAGATATCCACCTTCGTTTCCCTCAGCATTCTGACAGTCTTCGACCCTTTTGAGAAACCTTCTTTCTAGTTCCACTATGCCTCGCTCCAGGTATCCCAGTCGCTTGTTGGCATTGATGGCCATGTCCTTCCACTGATTAACTTTTGATTGGCTTCTTGTATTTCACGGTGCTCACTTTCGCACTCCCGGATTCTTTTGCATAGCTGATTGTATTTAACCTCTGCCTCGGCCTTTTCATCTATGATCCTGTGACCCCGAACAAACCCAAGTTGACTCAGACCACTGTGATTATCCTCCAACCAGCCGATATAGTAGGGAGTACACCGGCGTGGTATCTATCTGGTTCGATGGTATCTTTCCCCATGACGATCTTGCAGTGCCACATATGCTGAGCTTGGCACTTGTAAGGACTATCGTCAGCCGGAAGTCAGCCCGGAAGTGACACATCTTGTCGACCCTGGGTACAACCTGCTTCCCACTAGCTTGCCTCATAACTCGGAGAGGGACGTAAGGATACGTTCCTCTCAGACCGATCAATATCAGAAAAGATGTGTCTCGGGATAGGGCGATGAATTCTTCAGTTTGAAACCATTCGAACATCCATTGTACTTGCTCCTCGGTCAAATTATCAAATAGTTCGAACCATAATTTGGCATCCTCTGGCTGATCAAACATATCAGGGATATAATTCATTCGCTTTGGGTGATGGAAAGCAATATGATCGTCCCAATCCCTTCGTGGAATGCCTTGTCGGTATTCACCCTTTTGTAGATGCTCCACGAACTACAGCTGAAGTAGCAAATTGCAACCCTCGAAGTGACTAGCTCCCCGTTGACATTTCTCCAGGGCTCGGTATATTTCTGCGACGATCATGGGCACAATGCTGAATGGTTTCCCTCCAATTCCTTCCATTAAGGTTTTAGTGACCATGGCTAGTCGGGTGTGGATTCTCGCTTTCTTCATTGGAAACACCATCAACCCCAGAAAACAGAACATGAATACAAAGACCCTTCGATGGATATGTCCCAATGAGGTAATGGCAAACTCATCAGGATAGGTACGGTAGGATTTGCTGTGACCGTACCTCTCATACAAATAATCAAAGGGGATATAAGATTCTTTAAGGCATGTCAGTTCTGGATTCTTCTTCAGACCCATCATTTTGAGAAAACCCCTGCCCTTGCGGTTCTCAGGCATCAATAAACCTGGAGTCTCCCATACCAAGCCGGCTGATCCTCCTATTTCTTCTAGCAAGGGTGTCATCTCAATCTCCCCGAAGTGGAAGACGGACCCTTCACAATCCTAAAAGAGGGTAGCAGCTTCGATGATCTTGTTATTGGGTTGGGTTTCCAGGAGGGAGGGTAGATTCCCCTGATATTTTCGGACAAGAGTCTGGTCACTGGAATGAAGATCTTTCCACCAACTTAGCAGTCTCGGGTGCCTCATTATCTACAAGAAAATAAGGTTAGGCCCTTTCCCCCACCGGACTCGACTATTTAACATCAATAATTCGCATAAAAGCATTTAGTTCTCCAAATAAATGCACAAAACGTGATAATGTCCGTTTGGGTTTCAGGGGAACCTAGTGGACTTTGGACAAGGCTATCTTAAAGAGTCATTATGTGGACAACATAACTGACTCGGCTAGGTTTGACCATGATGCATGCACATTTTAAACAGAGTATGGTTCGTATGGGGTTTTAGACTGGTACCCTTGAGCGGACAACTCAAGGGGGAAAGGCGCAGAACCGTCGACTATACCGTTGATCGACTGGTTTTACCGCAAATACTCCTTTCCAAATTTAGGGGGTAATGATATAGGAGGAGCGCAACAACTCATTATAAGCGTTGCTATAGGATTTTGTTTGGCACGAGTGGAATATGATGTTGAGCATGATTATGCAACAGTTAAAGGCATGTTGTCACGTATTTGCATGTTTAAGAAAGTAGTAAATACAACAGTTTTCATAATTTAAAGCAGTAGGAAAAGGAAGCAGAAAAGGAAAGAAACAAAAGACAAGTCAGTTTTGTAGTTGAAAAAGAAATTGAATGCTTAAAGAAAATAAACAAATAATTGCGCATAAAGAAGCATAAGTCCACAATAATAGCCTGAAATGGTAAAAGCCTAAAAAATGGTCCCCAGCAGAGTCGCCATGCTGTCGCGCCCCCTTTTTCTCGCGAAATCGGGTTTATGACACTTGGCAGGACAACTCATTCCTTTTGGGAATAAGGTTTGATTTAAAGAGTCGCCACCTAATGATTAGGGTGCATTAGGACACCAAGGAGATTTGATTTGAGTAACCGAAGATTGGGAAGGAATTATTCTAAGGGGAAGGTGTTAGGCACCCCTCAGAATCCACTAGTGTGGTTCCCGACCAGACTATTATTGTGAATTTGGGTACAATTAGCATATAAACAAATAGGGCTTAAGTAAGAGGGGATTTCATCATATAAAGATTTGAAAGTAAACAAGGTTTGAAAGAGTAATTAAAAAAACTGATTTTAAAAATAAAGAGTTAAAATGCTGAAAAGAAAGAAATAAAGAATAAAGGGAGAGGGGTCCTAGGTTTATTAATAATATGAATCACCCCACACAATGTCCGGTAATCACTCCTCGATGGGGGCTACACGTGACATTATCGCGTGGTCATCATATCCATATCTACCCTTCCCACCCCATTAAGGTATCAAAACGCGGAATGGTCTCATTTACCTATTGCATGCTACTACCGTCCCATTCCTATCACTCCCGGAGGCATGAGGACTACTAATCCTAAAGGGAAGGGATGTTAGGCTTATTTGTGGTTTCAAAGGGGCAAAATTCTAAGGCGGCATACAAAACACGTATAACAAGTTGGGGTAAAGCACATAACAAGCGAAGGCTCAAATATACCCCCTTTAAACAAAGAAGTACGTAATTAGCATGACTAACACATACTGTTTAGGGTCTGATTGAATATTAACGTGAAATAACTTAAAGGTTGAGGCAGACTGATTTGTTACATAATTCAGATAAGAAGCAAGAATCAGGTCTGCCAGCTGGTTGTAGTTAATAGAACAGATTCAGTTTATAACTTTACCCTAAGGCTTGCCTAAGTGTTGGACAAGGATCCTATAGGCATAGTATCTATTGAATTAAGAAAGCAACGAAATAACAGGGTTTAAAGTAAAATGGACACATACTGATTAAAAGAGGAGTCAGATTGTTAAACGAAAGGCCAGTTTTAACAAAGATTATAAGTTCTACAGCTAACAGTACCGTTGTTACTGATTTTAGCTCTATTCGTGAATGAAGCGATGCAGATTCGATTAGGAGTTCCTATAGACATGCTTTCTATGCGTAGTTGATTTTGAACATGGTATAAAATGCGGAAGACTCATTTTAAACTTATAAACATGATATCTAGGTGCTGAATTTTTTCTAAGACCTATGAACATGATATCTAGGTGCGATTGAACGTACAGATTTAGATAATCCTGCAAGCATGATTTCTATATGAATGTAGTAGTCCTATGATCATGATTTCTATGTGAATGATGGATATACAGAATTCAAAAGAACCTATAGACATATTTTCTATATGCATAAATTTCCAGATACTTATGGACATGATTTCTAGATGAAAATGGATATACAGGATTCAAAAGGACCTATAGGCATATTTTCTATATGCATATGCAGAATTCAGATTTCCAGATACTTATGGACATGATTTAGAAGGACCTATAGGCATGATTTCTATATGCATGCAGATTTAAAATACCTATAGGCATGGTATCTACCCTTTTTGCATACATGGTTACCCACCCTTTTCACTAACCACCCCCCAAGAGTTTATTACAAATTATTACAGCCAAGAATAAAGTAAAAA
Source organism: Nicotiana attenuata (assembly GCF_001879085.1). Lineage (NCBI taxonomy): Eukaryota > Viridiplantae > Streptophyta > Magnoliopsida > Solanales > Solanaceae > Nicotiana > Nicotiana attenuata. The sequence goes on from NW_017673844.1 coordinate 21,965, forward strand.
TACATCAGAAAATACAAATAAAAGTACAACCAAAGAGAGCCTGATTCAGACTTCATGTCTGAAATATGAGGTAAACTAACTCCATGAGATCATGATCCAAAGCCTTTCTCCCATTTGAGTGTGTCAAAGTTCCCTAAGAGCCTCAAAGGGACTTCGGGCAATGCTCACACTCACATGTATTATCAGATTGGGGATGAGTGCAGTGTGGAAAGGCCATCCCTCAAGTGTCCAAGTTCAGAGGGAACTCAAAGGGTCCCAAGGCAGGGCTCACAAGAGGGGGGCATAACTTAAAGACTAAGAAAGTGTGTGCAAGTGCAGAACAGAATGGTAAAGGGGAAAGGGAGAGGGAACAGCTACAAGTAAGCACACACAAGGGGTTCAGGGGAGAGGGGAGATTGTAAAGAGTCTATTGCTTAGGCAAGGGCAGTCTTTAGGCATGCCCAGCAATGGAGGGTGCTAGCATACCTAAAAACCTGCTAGAACACATACTATTAGAGGCTAGGATCCCAGGGGATCAAGTCTGATTCATGGATAATAACTTGCAGTATTGCCATGCATCAAACCATAGCTTAAACACATAAGGGGTAGGGATTTTGGATTCATAGTATAACAGGCAGAAAGAAATCAGTATGCTAGAGTAAGTGTTGAACTATACAGAGGCAGTAAGTAGACATGGATATAAAGATAATAAATAATCATATTTTTGTGGTGCTGAAACTTAAATCAGGACATACCAGTTTCAAAGAAACAAATAGAGAGAAAGCAAGCAAAAGGTCTTGTAACCGGCCACAGTATAAGCAAACAAGAGAGAATAATTTTTGAGTGTGAGTATAAGTTCAGAAAGACTATGAGGGATGGGATTTGTTAATGAAAGAGCCATGTACTTATAGTGTGAAATACAGGCAGAAATAAGGTAAGAAAACAATTAAGGAACTGGGTATCAATTAAAATCAATCAGTACAAGACTTCCTTTAATTAAGGAATTCAGACTTAAACGGTAACGAGCAAGAAAGTTATTTAGGGGAAGAGATCAAACAAGCATCTTGTCCCAAGTAGGCAATTAGGGGTAGGTACATAAGAAATTACTTAAGGGCAGAATTTTGAAATACACGGTTACATAAATAAGGTAAGAAAAATCAATTAGTAGACAGTAAATCAAGGATCGGAGATTTTGTAATCAGCGGTCCATGAATGAACCAAGTCAGAAAAGCTGAGGAAAGTTTTTAACTTAAATCGAGTCACAGGGAAATCAGCAAACAAGGAAAGATATCAATCAAACCTATACAAAAGGAAGTCTGAAATTAATCAAAATTGAAAGCCATTTTAGAGGGAAGTTCAGCACATATAAAGAGCGTACAAACATGCTAAGCTGAATTTAGGGCAAAGAAAAATGTCATGTCATTACAAAATCAGTAGGTAATAGACTATAGGATCATGGTAGTCACATAGGTCAGCAATGTAGAAGAGAGATAGTATCAAATAGCATATAAAAGGTCCAGTGTAAAGACTTTAGAAGAGTTTAGTGGAGAATCAGAATTGCTTAAAGAAACAGAGGTTGAAACAAAGATTTCAAGACTCAGTTGAGCAGCAGATAAAACAAATTAAGAAACTCGAAATAGTTAGGGTTTCTGAAATCAGACAATTTCAAAGATGAAGTCATATCACATAGCCAATGTTCTCAAACTCGGATGAACCCCCAAATTGTAGGGTTTTACCATCAATCGAGTGCAGAGATGAGAGGACAAGTAATCAAAGAAAAAGATACTAATCGAAACAGGTTCAGAGGTCTCAGAAAGGAACTGAGACCTTTAACATGCTCTTTCAGTAGCAGGAACTCATGAGAAGCATAGTAAAAGAACAATATGTGAAACACAGTAGCGGAACTCAAAGAAACATAGCAGAAGAACTGATAAGAAACCTAATGAAAGAAACTAATAAGAACAGTAAGAGAAGCAAATTAGAAGAAACTTAACAAGAACACAGTAGGAGAAACATATAAAGAACACAGTAGAGAAATATATAAAGAACACAGTAGAGAAACATATAAAGAACACAGTAGAGAAACATATAAAGAACACAGTAGAGAACATATAAAGAACACGAAAAAAAGAAAAACCCTAAATCGAAAAAATATAAAGGTTTTGAAAGCATAACTTTTCGAAAGAAATAACAAGAAATCGTTTAAAAGTTTAGGGAAAACACGGATCTAGAACAGATCTAAAGAAAATAGAAGAACCTCAAAAGCTAGGGTTTCAGAGGAACCTAAACGGTGAGAAAGGATTGGATAGATTTAAGCAGGAGGGGTCGAAGCCAGGCTCGAAACAGACATGGCTTGCCTGAGCAAGGCCGGAGATGGCCACAAAACTTGAATCAACAAGGTCTGGATGAAGCTTCTTCGTGGTTAGACCATGAAACCTCTGCAACCAAGCGTGTATGCACCATGGAAGGCTGGTAGGTGGTGAGACCACCATAGATTCAGGCCAGAAGGTGGCCGGAAAAGGTGAGTGAAACTCATCGGAGCGGAGGGGAAGGTTCTAGAGAGAACCAGAGATAGAGAGATAGAGACAAGTGAGGAAATGAGAGGGGTCTTGGGGGGTCGTTTGGTTTAATTTGGTAAGGGCGGATCTAGACCGTTGATCAAAATTGATCAACGGCCAAGATTTAATCCGGGTTGGGTCGGGTAGATTTAGGATTGGGCTTGGGTATTGGGTTTAATTAGGCTAAATTAGAAGGCCAAATCTGGCTATAAATTAAATAGCCCTTTCTTTCCCATTTAATTTATAAAAAATAGTAAATAAATTTCTGAAAACTAATTGAAAGCACTAAAATGATTTATAATATGTAATTATCAATTTAAAAATATATAATCCAATTTTATAAATATGAGACAAATTTAAACCTAAAAATGGTTAATATTGCAATTATGTAGTTTTATCCTTAAAATACTAAAATAAATTTGTAAAAATATGTAAAAATTATCTTAGCCATATTTTAGTATAAATATGAGAATCCAATAAATGAGTCACCAAAAATGATAATTTTGGTGACAGTTATTGGGTTTTTCTTGATAAAATAGGGCAGTAAATTGATTAAAAAAATCTTTGAAAAATTAAAGAAAAAATAATGTAACCTTGGGATATACTTATATATGCATATATAGGCTATTTTGAAGGTATTTTTGCATTTTTAAAAAATATAGGGAAAAATTGGTAGCAACAATGATGAAAAGAAGTTTGGGAATTTCCTATAAAAGAAAGAATTGTTTGCTTGCTTTATTCTACTGAATTACAATTATGTTTATAAAAATCCTCGATTTATTATATTATTGATGTACCATTATTGAACCACTAGTAAGTGTCGAAGTCGACCTCTCGTCTCTACTTCTTCGAGATTAGACGGGATACTTACTGAGTACATGTTGTTTTCGTACTCATGCTACACTTGCTGTGCATTTTTGTTGCGTAGGCACATGTATTTCTAGTGGCCTACTGGGCGTAGCAGCATGGATGATACATAGACTAGGTGAGCTGCGTTTCTCGAGGCGACCCGTAGCCAGTATAGTCTCTTTCAATTGTATTTACTTCTGTCCAATTTGTATTCCAGACAATTATTGTACTTTATTCGATTCTCTTAGTAATTGCTCATGCACTTGTGACACCGGGTTCTGGGATGTCTATGGGAATATTCAGTATATTGACATTGTTAAAGATATATTATTTATTCAGTGGAACTTATTCTTTATTGTTTAAATATACAAAAGAAGTAAATTCAGAAATATCTAAAACAAGAAGTTACTAGTTATCTAGTGTTGGCTTGCCTGACAATGGTGTCCGGCTCCATCACGGCCATTAGTGGATTTTGGGTCGTGACAGCCTACCTAAGTGTGGTTGGCCTAAACATGCTCTAGCGAGTAAAAGCGAATAACAAAGCAATAAACGCCATAGTAATAATTTTATTTCTTTTCAATCCATCCCCATCTCAAACAAGAATTCCAAGTCTTAATTTCTCTAACTTGTTAGAACATCTACTATATATCCAACTAAAGAATAATACGAACACGTGAATCACAGAAAGGGTAGGCTGAAACTTAAAATGGCTAAGAAGGAAATTCTTCAACACTAAGAAGTAAATCGGATGAAATTTTAAGCAAATATTAGCACAATTCAAAACAGAATATCAAACCAAGGAGAGAGGATAAACAAAGGGCCAATATCATTCTTATCACCACAAAGATTCAAACAACAGATTGAAAATGGGAAAGAGATGGACCTGAAAATGATCTTGCAATTAATATAATTTTGGCAGTTCCCGGACAGAATACTGCAGCTGCGAATGACGCCCGAAACAGCAAATCCAACTCGAACTAAACCAACGGATCGCACCTCGAATAGCAACTCCAACGATCGAACACCCGTTTCAACTCTAATTTGGTGCCAAGGATCACCGCTTCTATCCTGCCAACTAAGATGTCGAATAGAAAAAAGGGCGATGATAACTTGTGCGTTCAAAAGCTGGAGATGACGCCACTGGTATGGGTCAGTTTGATGCTAATTTGTATTTTGTACCATTCTAGCTTGTAAATTTGTTTTTATGAAGTAGTACTTGTGAATCCAGCTCAAGAATTGTAACGTGCTAGTGTGGTTGGCTCTTTTGAAGAGAGGTGTCGCCGGCTTTCCAAAAATGGCGAGAAAGAGAGAATCCAATGATAGGATCTGTTTTTAGCTAGCGTTTGGTCATAGATCCCAAATTTATTTTGAAAAATCTGATTTGGGTTAAGTTTGATTTGAAGATGAAAATGTGTTTGGACATATGTTTTCAAAACATATTTTCCAACTTTATTTTAGAAAAACATGTATATAATTCCCAAGTTTTGGAATTTTGGCCCAATATCAGCTCAATAGCTGATTTGGAATTTGGGATTTGGCCAAAATGTGGGCAAAATTTATGGCCAAACATGAGTTTTGAAAATAAATCCCAAATATATTTTGGCAAAACTCCGGCCTTAGTGTTGGAAATCTGATGATCTCTCTTGATGCGGCTGAGGTTAAAGAAAATGAGGGGGGTTTCCGCTACCTTAGGGTGTAGGAATTAGGTTTGAGGGATTTGGTCTTGGATTTAGGAAGTTGAGTTGGGTTCATGTCTTGTTGGGTTTAAAAGTTTGAGAAATCTACATGACAGAGCACTTTTTAAAAAATATTTAAAAAAATATTAGCAATCTTCATTTATTACATATAGGGAAGTTTTTTTTTTTACACTAATGGCATATTGTAAAAATAAGCAAATAATTAATGAACAGAGAAAAAGGCACAAATCATGGGATAGTTGCAAAGCACTCTCTCTCTCTCACATCGTCTTTTTCAAAAGAACCCATTGTTTCTCCTCACTCTTCATATTTTCTCAATCTCTTGTCTTATTTTCTCGGATCACTCGATCTAGTAGCGGGATTCCATTACAGTTACTGAGATTTCGCTCAATCATTCCACAATATTCGAAACATATGAAATGGGATTCAGACACGACAATATAATTTTCCTTCGAGGGATCTTTGGCTGAATATCAAGCACAACATTAGCATATTGATTAACTTTATAAAAATAATACGCATTCCAGAGAAAATTAATACATGTAGAATGTGTATAATAAGTTATACATAACATGAAAAGTGAAAAATGTGTACTCATAAAAAAAATATAACATGAATATAATGTGTAGTCAAAATTATACATGGGGGTATAAAAATACACCCAAGTAATACTACATATATGGAAAGATTTAAGGAACAAAACATGGGGATATCTATGACATATTTACTGAAATGATACAATATATCAAGCATACTTACCAGCTATTGCAGGGTTTGTATTTTTAACGATCTGGGATTCGGGGACATCAATATAATATTCTTCCATGGGATCTTTTGCTGAATCTGCAGTGCCAACATCAGCATCTTGATAGACTTTGCGTATATCAAGATATATTAAATTATTATACCAATAACGTATAATAGTAAAAAAAAAAAAGTGGTCAAATCAGTGAAATACTAACTTAAATGATAAGCATGTCAGCAATAAGGTTCCATTTGTTTATACCTGACATAAACTTATACTGGGAATATATCATTGATCTGCATATGTCAAACACCCGAAATGCGAAAATATATGGTATAATTGTAAATTATATGTGGTATAAACCTGATTATGTTAAAAGATACTTGATATAAAAAGAAAAACATATCTAAATATGCAACCAATATATATCATAAGACAGAGCAAAAATAACATTGATTACCACCAAGTCCAGTGTAACTGAAAGTCTGTTTACTTGGCAGCTCATGCCACTCAAACTGCAAAAAGGATTACGGTCGTTACAAATATCAATTGTCTGATGCTAAGGTGGTTAGTCACCTTAATTAACGCTAAAGATGTTAACCAATGTAACTGAAAGTCTGTTTACTTGGATGCGTGAATTAAGGTATAGGTTTAAAGGATTTTGGCTAGGAATATAATTATTTTGTGGCCTTATGTGTAAATACCTAATGGTGCTACATCAGTGGAAATTTTCCTATATTTTTGCCTATTTATGTTTTTTGCTCTTTTAATTTTGGCAAAGAAGACTAAAATAATATAATATATTTATAAAAATATATAAAAAATCACTCTTAACTAATTAAATAAACTACTAAAATAAAACTAAAAATTAAAAGTGAAATTATTTTTGTATTTTCAAATGTTATAATAAAGTAAAAAGTAGAGAAAATAGGCTAAAGCCATGGTAAAATTGAAATAGTATTATTATAAATATACTAATTGATCGTAAACTAAAGATGAAAATATGGAAAGGAAACGTGAGAAATAAAAATATTTTGTGTTTTTAAATTGTAATTTGAAGTAAAAATATTGACTAAAACTCCATAAAAAAATTAAAGTTGAATTAAATATTTTAAACACTAAAAATAGCTCAAAAACGTGACGGGTCAAATATTACGTGTTTATAGTTGCCCCTATTTGCTTGGAGACACGAGGTATTTTTGAGCAAAGAATCGAGTAAGTGACGTAATTTATTTCTAACCCAACACTTATTCAAAAGAAGAGAAAGATGGATAAAAGTTGTGACCGAGCCCTGGTATCTGAGTTGCCTACATATTCTTGTCTATAAAAGAATCAGGTCACGTGTAGTTCAAAAGTGAGAAGAGTGATGGAGTACACCGAGGTGGAGAGCCGATTGAGGTGCCGTCGAGGTTCCGATCCGCGGTCCCTGCCATTACATAAAAAATAAAAGGAAAAATTATAATGTCACGACCCGGATTTTCCACCGTCGGGAGTCGTGATGGCGCCTACTGTCGGAGCTAGGCAAGCCAAGTATTAAAATATTTCTGATAACATCTCAACGATATAAATAAACGAGTCATTTAAATAAAAGCGGAAGTCTTAAAAACATAGATAACTAAAAACCAAATGCGGAAGTTTAAATACAACTCTACTCGGGTTCGGTGTCACTAAGTCACGAACTACTAAAGAGTGCTAAAAACAAGTCTGAATAGAAGTACATCAAGGTTTGTCTCGGTACAAGGAAAACAAACTAATAACATAGAAGGGACTCCGGCCTGCGGACGTCAGCTAGGCTACCTCGAAAGTCCCTGGACTGAAGTCAGCTCCCGATCAAATCCTACTGCTGAGGCCCAAAAGCTGCTCCTGGATTTGTGCAAAAAGATGCACAGAGTGTAGCATCAGCACAACCGACCCCATGTGCTGGTAAGTGCCCGGCCTAACCCCGGCGAAGTAGTGACGAGCCTAGACAGGACTACCAATCAACCTGTGCAGATATATATATACAAACACTACAAAAATAACGACGGAAAGTAATAATTAAGACAGGGAGGGGAACATGCTTTTGGGGATAACAGATAAAGTAGAACGGTAGGAATAAATAAGGATAACTACAAGTAATCTCTTCTAACACAGAATACGTGGTCCGCATGCCACACGATCCCATTTCATGATATATAAGTGGTCGGCGTGCCACACAATCCCATTTCATAACATATAAGTGGTCGGCGTGCCACACGATCCCATTTCATGATATATATGTGGTCGGCGTGCCATACGATCCAATTTCATAATATATAAGTGGTCGGCGTGCCACCCGATCCCATTTCATAATATATATATAAGTGGTCGGCGTGCCACACGATCCCATTTTATGATATATAATTGGTCGGCGTGCCACACGATCCCATTTCATGATATATAAGTGGTCGGCGTACCACACGATCCCATTTCATAATATATATAAGTGGTTTCCCGGCAAGGGAAAAAGTATCAATTCAATTATCCCGGCGAGGGAGAATACAAGTAAACAGCCAGTTCCCGGCAAGGGAATAATTACATCTCTTTCTCTTTGGTTCATTTCTTACTTCCTAACCAAGTCATATTTCGAGCCAACACTCCAAGGAGTTTACAAGTCATATTTCCTCTTCATACTGTTCACATTATATAGCAACCATCAATTAAACAAGGAAGAGTCACTACAGAATCCCAAATAAGCACAAATAAGGACTCACGGTCATGCCAGACACCGGTGTATAGATACTCGTCACCATGCCTATACACCGTACTCCACATTTAGCAATTAGCAAATAATACTCCAATCCTATTCCCTCATGCCAAAGTTAGATCAAACACTTACCTTAAATGCTCTAAAATCAACTCAAGCCTCTAGTATAGCTTTACCCCTCGAATTCGCCTCCAACTCAGTCAAATCTATGAAATAATGACTTTACAATATTAATAATAGCTAAACAAACTAAACCCAATGCCTAAATATGAATTTCTAAGTTTTCTTCCCAAAATTCCAAAATCGACCCTGGGCCCGCTTGGTCAAAATACGAGGTTCGAACCAAATTCATATCACCCATTCCCCCACGAGCCCGAATATACAATTTGTTTTCAAATTTGACCCCAAAACGAGGTCTAAATCAAAGAATATTGAAAAGCCCTAGTTCTACCCAATTCCCCCAATTTACACCCTAATCTATGTGATTTAAGCTTGGAAACTTACTAATTAATGAAGGATAAAGAAGGAAATAAGTAGGAAATTACTTACCCAAGTGGTCTTGAAGAATGGGGGCTTCAATGGCTTCCTAAAGCTTGGGAGAGAAGAGAGCTCGTGAGTATTTTTGAGAAAAACCCGTATGTACAGTTCTGCTTTTTTTAAAAAAATCACTAGGGATTTTACTCTATGCGTTCGCGACACTGGGGTCGCGTTCGCGATGAAGGGGAAGCTGGGTGCATCGTGTTCGCGATTAGGGAAATGCAAACGCGTAGAGTTAATTACTGGGGGCCTGAAATTTGTTCAACGCGAACGCGTTGAAGTCACGCGAACGCGGTGAAGGAAAATGCAATGCTGTGCGTTCGCGAATGCTTAATGCGAACGCGAAGAGGAAGGTTTCCCCTAGGGTCAACTAATGCTATGCGAACGCGAGGACTATATCGCGATCGCGATGAAGGAAGTCACAAAGCAGTGCGAACGCGAGCCAAAGGCCGCGATCGCGAAGAGCAAAGGTCTGTGCAAAAATTGCAGCAAAATCTGATCCTTTTTCCTAAGTTTAAAACACCCCGAACTACCTCCGACTCCCGAGCCCTCGGGGCTCCTAACCAATCATACACACTAACTCAACAACCTCATACGAACTTAACCGAGCGATCAATCGCCAAAACAACATCAAAATCAATGAATCAAACCCCAAAATCATCATTTTTCATTCTAACTTCATAAACCTCAAATCTTAGATATTTAGGTCCGAAACACGTCAAACGACGCCCGATTTCAACCAAATTTCACAGAAAGCGCTTAAACCACATATAAGACCTGTACCGGGCGCCGGAACCAAAATACGGGCCTGATACCAATGCTTTCTAATTCATTTTCATTTCAAATTTCCTTAATAATTTCAAAAAACAATTTCACAGAAAAATTCATTTCTCGGGCTTGGGACCTCGGATTTCGATTCCGGGAATATGCCCGAGTCCCATATTTTTCTACGGACCCTCCGGGATTGTCAAATCACGGGTCCGGGTCCGGGTCCGTTTACCCAAAATATTGACCAAAGTCAACTTTAATCATATTAATATCAAAATTCATAAATTTTTACACAGAATTCGTATTTAAGCTTTCCGGCTACGCGCCCGGACTGCGCTCGCAAATCGAGACAAGTGAAAATGAGGTTTTCAAGGCCTTGGAAGCACGGAATGAAAGAGAAAACAGGTGATGACCCTTTGGGTCGTCACATACAACTAAAATAAAATAAAAATACAAGATCCTATCTACTTCTTGCCTTGAAAATTCCTTTAATCTCCGCTTAATCCTTCAACATGAAACTGAAAATTCACCCTATTCTTCAGGTGGGCATCCTGCTGACTTGAATTTGAAAAAAACTAGAAGTTGACCCTATTCTTCAGACGGGCACCCTGTTGCTTGCACTTGAAATAAACTTGAACTTGCAGTAGACTTGAGCTTGCATACCTTGTTCTTCAGGTGGCTCGTGCTACTTCTGATTTGAATTAAAAAGAACTGGAGGTTGACCCTATTCTTCAGGCGGGATCCTGCTGCCTCTAGCTTGAACTTAAAACTGAAAGTTGACCCTGTTCTTCAGACGGGCTCCTGATTCTTCTCTAACTTGAACGTGAAAACTGAAAGTCGACCCTGTTCTTCAGGCGGGTTCCTCATGCTTGAACTTGAACTTGAAATAAGCTTGATTTTGAAGTGGGCTTGCACTCGTAAACCTGTATTTTTAGTTGAGCTCCAGCTTCTTAAACTGGAAAATTAAAAGTTTACCCTGTTCTTCAGGCGGGCTCCTGATACTTCTGAATTGAATTGGAAATTGATAGTTAACCCTATTCTTCAGGCGGGCTCCTACTGCTTGAACTTGAAGCAAACTGAAAGTCGGGCATGTTCTTCAGACGGGCTCCTAGTGCCTCTCAGATTTGAACCAGAAATCAATTTATGAAATATTGTCCCTCGTTCTCCAAGTGGGTGCCTGCAATTAAAACAAACAAAAGGAACAAAATTTTCTGCCCCAGTTTGCACTGGAAAATTTGTGAGTTGTTAGTAAAACTATAAACTGAGCTTGACTAAACTAAAAGTTGACTCTACTCTCCAGGCGGGACCCTTGAACTCAAGAAAAACTAGAAACTGAAAACTTAAGGAAACTAACAACTAACCCTATTCTCCAGACAGGACCCCTGAACTTTGAGAAAAACTAAAGATCAACAACTTAAGGAAACTAAAAACTGACCCTAATCTCCAGGTGGGATCCCTAAACGTTGAGAAAACCTAAAGACCAACAACTTAAGGAAACTAAAAACTGACCCTATTCTCCAGGCGGGACCCCTGAACTCAAGGAAAGCTAAAGATCAACGACTTAAGGAAACTAAAATTGACCCTATTTTTGAGGAGGGATCCCTGAACTTACGAAAAAATAAGACTAACAACCTAAGAGAATTAAACACTGACCCTATCCTCCAGGCGGGACCCCTAGACTTAAGGAAAATCAATGACCAACAACATAAGGAAACTAAAAACAGATCCTATTCTCAAGGGGGGACACCTGAACTCAAAGAAAGTTAAAGATCAACGACTTAAGGAAACTAAAACTGACCCTATTTTCTAGGCGGGACCCCTGAACTTATAGAAAACCAAGACTAACAACCTAAGAGAATTAAAAGTTGACCCTATTTTCCAGGCGGGACCCCTAAACTTAAGGAAAACAAAAGACTAACGACTTAAGGAAACAAAAACTTACTCTATTCTCCAGGCGAGATCCCTGAACTTAAGGTAAACTAAAGATTGATAACTTAATAAAACTAAAAACTGACCCTATTCTCCAGGCGGGACCCCTGAACTTTAGGAAATTAAAGACTAACAAATTAAGAAAACTAGAAATTGACCCTATTTTCTAGGCAGGACCCCTGAACTTAAGGAAAACTAAGACTAATAACCTAAGAGAATTAAATGTTGACCCTATTTTCCAGGAGGAACCCCCGAACTTAAGGAAAACAAAAGACTAACAACTTAAGGAAACTAAAACTTACCCTATTTTTCCCAAGCGGCACCCGTGAACTTAAGGAAAACTAAAGACTAACGACTTAAGGAAACTAAACTTAAACCTATTCTCCAGGCGGGACCCCTGAACATAAAGAAAACTAAAGATTGATAACTTAATAAAACTAAAAGCTGACCCTATACTCTAGGCGAGACCCCTGAACATAAGGAAGCTAAAGACTAAAAAAAGGAAACTAGAAACTGACCCTATTCCCCAGGCGGGATTCCTGAACTTAAGGAAAACTAAAGATTAATAACTTAAGGAAACTAAAAACTGACCCTATTTTCCAAGCGGGACCCCTGAACTTAAAGAAAACTAAATATTGATAACTTAATAAAACAAAAAACTGACCTTATTCTCCAGGAGGGACCATTGAACTTAAGGAAACTAAAGACTAACAACTTAAGGAAACTGGAAATTGACCCTATTCTCTAGGCGGGATTCCTGAACTTAAGGTAAAACTAAAGATTAATAACTTAAGAAAACTAAAAACTGACCCTATTCTACAAGCGAGACTCTTGAACTCGGAAAGCTGAAGATTCTTCGGACTAGGGAGATTGACTAGGAGGTACCGTTCTTCTTAACCAGGGAAAATTCCTAGGAGGTAATGGTCTTTTCAATTAGGGGAATGTCTAGGAGGTAAAAAATCTTCTCAAACAGCCTTTGTGCTGACAAAATTCGGGCACGACACCTGAAAAATTCAAGCTTCCGAGCTTTGATTTGGACATAGTCTTCGTCCCTGTTCCAAACAAAGAAAACTTGTTAGTTTAAAACATGGTGGTTGGTTTGTGGTCTTGACCTTGAGCGTGATTTCTCCTGCACTTGCCATGATAGCATTGATATCAACTTGTAAGACCTTGGTATTGACTAACCATTTTTCTGTCAACTCTTATCACAGAAAACACCTCTGATCTATTTAAGCCCAAATCACTCTATCTGTTGCATCGTGCTCATGAATTGACAGCCACCGAACCTTTGTATTTCACATGAATCCCAAAGCACGTCAATTGTCAGCAACTCAGTGTGCATACTGTTCTTTCCTGAGTTATGCCACTTTGTTGTACTAGCCAAACTACGCTTTGGGCAATTGGAATGCTGGTAGCAAATTTTGAAGTCATTTCTCACTTGTTCTGACCAGACAGACTCAAAAAAGAGGACTTGAAGAAAGCGAGAGGAACATAGTAAGGGGACAATGGAAAGAGATGATATCTAACAAAATAATTACAAAGTAGAAACTTATCTGATGTGGATACCAACTTTAATAATCATGACATGCATTTTGGATTAAGTAAAATATGTCCAGTAAGTCTAATTTTAAATTCTTGTCGTACCTTCAATCCTCTGGAACTGGGCTCCAATGTCCAATTGTTCTATTAGATTCACAATCCTTATTCGACTTGTGGTCCCCAAAAGGTTCACACCATCAAGCCTCTCCACTTTTATTCTTTCTATCAACTTACAGACGCCTTATGGTGCCCGTAAGGGTTTCACCAATAAGACTCTCATTTTGTGCTATTCTTCTTATTTCCTCTGATTTTGCAGATTATGGCCATAACTATGGTAGAAATATCATAGGCTCCTAGCATGTCTAACTCGTCACTCTCAAAGTTTATCTAGAATGTCTTTTTGGACTGTAATGTGGCTTTAGGACAGGGTTAGAAAGAAAGGATATCATAAAGGCTCAAAATAACTAAGACAACAGGGTTAATTTATTTATAACTTTTGTAATCCATTTTAGAACTTTTCCCCAGTTTCAAAAGTAAGAGAATTTGATTCTTTCTTTTTTTTTCTTTCCGAGATGGAACTTCTAAGAAAACTGCCCCACTCTTGACTTCGTGGGATTATGAAGTATTTTTTGTGGTGCAACCAAACCATAAGTCTGCCTACGTATCTTGTGGTGAAAAGAATCAGGTCGAACGTAGTTCAAAAGAATACTTTTTGTTGTTGCTACAAATCTTCGAATTCAGAGACCACAAAAACTCAACACCTTTTTCATTTATAAGTAGCATATAAAAGACAGAGTTCTGGGCGTCTTGGTATTGAATCCGCTTCAACCGTAATCGTTGCCTAACCTAGTATAGTGGTTTTAAACCGAAAACTTGTGTTAGGTTCTTAGTAGCAACCGACAACCCAAAAATGAGAAAACGACTTGTAACTATGAAGCTATAAGGTATAAGGTATCATACTTTTTCTTTTTCTTCTTTTCTTCTTATTCTCGTTTTTTTTTCTTTTTCTCTTTTTTTTGACTTCTTTTTTTTCCTTATCTCTTCTCTGTTTCATCTCTTTTTCTCTATTTTCTTTCGGCGTGAAATTCTAACAAAAACCTTATGGGGACATGGATTTTTTTTGTTTTTTTGTTTTATTGTTTTTTTGTTTTTTAGTTACTCTAACTTGATTCCAAAAGAGGGGAGGTCAAAGAAATAAGCACAGGCTCAAAGGGGGTGTCGAAGGGTATAAAATATTTGGGTAGATGAAAGAGGGCCTCCTAATCTCTCAAAATGTCAAGTATAACACATGCAACCTGAGGATGAAAAATGAAGATCATGCGTAGCATTTCTTTTGCGTCATCGGAATTGATATCGCAGATATGCCTTCCACCTTTCTTTAGTGACTTGTTAAGTACAGAAATTTGTTGAGTGATTTCTTCATCATAATGGATGTCCTCTGTCAATTTGCAACAAACTCTCTTAGCTTTATCTTGTAAATTGAGATGCACTTGAACTCAAAATTGCTCGCTTCAAATTGCCTGGGACTCACTCTCTTCTAACAAATTCTTGTAGTCCTCTTAACTTCCCAAACTATCCGCCCCAGTTTCACACAATTCAGGCTGTAAAATGATCTCAAAATGTCCAAATCTTTACTTGTTTCCGTCAAATGTCTCTGTCATCTTCAAAACATGTTTCATTGCTTCATAATTAGACTAACTTTCAAGACCAGGCTGAGAATTATGCGTGAATGTCATGCCACTAGAGTCACCATGAAAATAACTATAAAAGGAAAAGAGAAATAAACAAAATGGACTAGAAATAATAGAAAATAAGAGATTACATTAAACTGACGGTGAAAGGGTTTGAACAGCAAAACAAGAAACACAAAACTTGGGTTACAACCCTGGAACGACCTAAATAACACTAATCGAGGTAACAAGACTAATCGAGCTAGGCAAAATAAAAGGATAGAAGGGTTTGAGTCAGAAGACAATATCCGGATTACAACCCTGAAATAACCTTGACAACAGAATGACGTCAAAATAAACTACCAAGACTCATTCTTGTCTAACCAAGTAAGGAGTGTCTTTCCAATTTCCATGCTCGACATCTTAGCCACAAAGTCGCACATCGACATTACTAGGACCTTCATAAGTCTCCATCACATTGACCTTAGCAAATTGCTTTTCGGTCCCTTTTGCCACCTCCTTCTTAGGATCAACTTCTGGAACCGAGACTGATAGCTCCAAAAACTTTGCGGCAAGTGGCCTGCCAAGAAACTCAGAAGAGTTCTCATATTTCTTTTCAATAGAAATCATACCCACCATATGCGTCTTATTATGAACAGGAAATGAACTCTGGCTAGTATCCGATGCATTTGGATTATGCCCGATAATGTCACCTGCATCAATAAGCTTCTGGACGGCCCTTTTCAAATTCCAACACTTTTCTATGTTGTGCCCTGGGGCATTAGAGAAATATGCGCACCTTTGAGAATAATCGAAATTCTTTGGAAGGGGGTTCGGTATTTTATCTGAATCGACTTCAACATGTCCGATTGCCTCAAATTTTGGAACAAACTGGCATATGATTCTCCAATAGGAGTGAAAGACTTTTCTTTTTATTGCTGCCTTTTCATTTTGTACTCCAGCCTCGGTTGGAACCTCTTGCGGGTAGGTGGTTGATATGCTTGTAGAGGTGGGTAAGACATTTGTGGGGGTGGTGCAGGCCATAGCGGGTCTTGTGGATGTGGAGCATATGACGGTGCATTATAGATAGAGTAATGGGAAGGTGAGGTATGACTTTGGGGATTTTGTGGAGAGAAGTAGCATTGGAGAGGGGTATCTAGAGTGCGGGGATATTCATGGGGTCGATGTTGAGGCTGAAAGCGTTGAGAAAGAACGCCCACTGGATCTTATCGTTGGCGGGGCTCAACAATATCTTTTCTATTTCTCTTTCTTAACCCCAAACTTACTGAGATGTTCTGAATGTCTTCTGTAGTATCTTTCAATTCATAATAGCTCATGATTTTTCCTGACTTGATCCCTTCTTCTACCATCTCCCCCATTTTTACCACATCATTGAAAGGTTTACCTAAAGCTGGGATCAAATGACTGAAGTAGGTGGGTCCTTAAGTTTGTAGGAATGCTTAACCATTTCTTCTTTATCAATCGGGGAACTGACCCGAGCAGCTTGTTCCCTCCATCTAAGCCCAAACTCTCTAAAACTTTCCTCAGGTTTCTTTTTCCATCTTAGATAGGGAAGAGCGGTCTGGGATAATGTCTATATTGTACTGAAAGTGTCGAACAAAATTCGAGCCATGTCATCCCATGCATACCACGTGCTGACATCTTGTTGGGTATACCATTCCAAGGCTGCTCCACTCAAGCTCTCACTGAAATACGCTATCAACAACTCATCTTTTCCGCTAACACTTCTCATTTCACTACAATAATCTCTCAGATGGGCTACTGGATCTCCACCGCCCATCATACAAGTTAAACTTTGGTATTTTAAACCCCACGGGCAGATAAATATCAGGAAACATACACAACTCATTGTAAGACATGTTAATCTGATTTCCATCCCTTGCATGTTCTTTTAGGATTGCTCTATACCTTTTAGCTTTCTGTATATCTCATCTTGCTCTTCTTTCCTTGTGAACTTTCATTTTCAGCATGAGGCTCATTTTGAGAGCTATGATTATATGAGTCCGGGACCCGGTGAGCCAACTTTGGGGGGTAGTATTGGGTATCAAGAGGTTTGAACTAGTGTTCACTGTTGGATCTATGAAAGAAAGGTTGTTGAGAAGTTGTGATATTGGAGGCAGTGGATATGACAGGAGGACTATTTTTGGAAAATGTAGTTGGAGGATGAATGATAGAGCTACTAGGGAAGTTGGGAAGGCTATGATAAGAAGGAAAATCTAGAGAATATGGCGGATCATCTGGCACTATGATTGAAGCTTGGGTGGGGGTGGCATCTAGGAAGCTAGGTGGTGGCAGGGGTGGTGCCTTCCCAGCCATCCAAGCCTGATACATATCTGCCATATGTTTCCTTAATATCCTTACCTCTTCAACCAACCTAGTGTCTCGTTCAACCAATTGCTTTCGGGCACCAGTATCAACCAACTCAATTCTGTTGTCATCTACCATTTCCTTTTGACTTTATGTTGTAGGGAAGAGTTACCAGTTTAAGAACAAAGAGGAGCAAAATGAAGTCATCACGTTAGCGTTAGGGCATTTAACATAAGATAATCTCACATTTTGTGCAATGCACCTAGTCATAGTTAATAGTTTTGAAATGACTTCGAGGGTACGAAGGTCATAGGGCATCATCCCAATTTGCATGTTCTAGCCTTCCTCTTTTCTTTCTTCTATAACACTCCATGGTTTGCTCATTTTCTTTCCTTTCTTTTCCTTTCTGATTATCACTCTTTCTTCCCACTTATTTCTCACATCCCATAACTTCATCTCTCTTTTTCTTTTCTTATTCTTTTTTTTTTAATTTCAAAAATGAATCGATCGAACCCGATTTAGGTTGCCTACGTATCATGTTAAACATGAACCAAACCAAGCGTAGTTCTGAAAAAGTAATGGACAAAATAAACTAAAATAAATATCTTTTTGGATTTTTCATCTATAACTTTTTTTCGGTTTTTAAATACATAATAGGAAGTACAATAACAAAATATTAGACAAACTCAACTAGATTATGACAAACTGTCACACCGCCTAATAGAAACAATACTACTAGAGCAGACTCATAAAATAGAAGACAAAACATACTCAAAGATAAAAAGTCTCCTCAAACAGCTCTTGAAAGCAACGGTCCTGACTAAGATGGCCCTTGGGCGTCTGTTATGCCCAAGCTTTGGTAAATGAATCCATGCTGAATGAGAAGAATAAGACTGAATAGAGTTAGTGACTCAAGACACTTTGTGACGCCACAACACTTTCTATTGTACACATCTAAGAGATGATTGGGCTATTTTTGCAAAATGGCTTACGTGGACAAGGGTGGCTATTAATGCAAACTCAACAAAGGTCACCTATAAGACATGGAAATACCTCACTAAGGATTATATGACTTCAAACTCCCAATACTCATGGCCCTCAAAATTACTCTGCAAAAATGACTGATTTTGCAAAACCGACCGATATGGCCAAACGTGGCTAGAGATGCAAACATCTAGTTGTGTACTCAAGATTTTAAGACCCGGGCCAATGAACCACTTTTGCGAAAATGACCCCATTTTGCAAAACGGCCGAGGTGGCCAGAAGTGGCTAGACATGCAAATTCAACAAGGACGAACCTTAAAGTTAGGAGAAAGCTGATTGTGGATTCAAGACTCTCCGAACACAGTTCAACAAGCCACCTTGCAAAAGTAGCCCTATTTGCAAAAAGGCCGATGTGGCCAAAAGTGGCTAGACATGCAAGATTTGGCTACAAACCCCGAAGCCAAGAACATAAGACTTACTAGGAAGATCGGACCCTATGTGAGCTACCTACGTATCCCGTCCCGAAAGACGAGAATCAGGTATGTGTAGTTCGGGAAGATAGGATATGGGAGAGAATAAAAAAAGACAACTGATTTAGAGAAAACATAGTTTTTTTTGTCTTCTATGAAAAATGATGGGAAAGTGCAAAATCTTTTTAGATTATTCATTTTCATTTTTTTGGTCTTTTTCTTGAAAAAAATAGTGAAAGAAAAATATTTCGGTCCTACTTGCTTCATTTTTTACACTTAACCCTCTTTACTTTCGTAATTACCCTCAACCATTATTGGTCCGCCAAATAACTCCTTTACCCTTAAAGAATGCAGCATACAGCACAGACGGGTGATTAAATATCTTTTTGGGCCATGGGTCCATTTTGACATAATTTGGATAGGCCTTCTACAAAGGGACATGATGCCTGGGATCGAGCCTGGGATAATGCAAATAAGAATGACCTAATGTATATAGTAGAAATCGACGGTTTGATTTTGCAATCATCAAGACATCTCAAGGGTTCTCGGTGATCGACTTTGAGGTAGTGTAAATAATGGTTGGCCTCGAGGCAATGCAACTTAGTGGTCTCGGTGGATCAATGTGAAGTTCCCTAGGCGCACGACTAGAGCTGACAAAGTCTAGTAAGCTAGTTTTGACCCGTATCAGGGCATTAAATAGCTGTGTCAGCCCCATATCTTTGTAATGAATACATTTGTAGTATGTTCCCCTTCATATATAAAGGGGATCCTTGTCATTTTGTAGACATCCGATACTCAATATTGAATATAAAGAACATTCTCTCTGCTCTCTAACTTAACATATTCCCTTGAACTCATTACTTCCATTTATTGCTTATATTATTTGTGTTCTATTTATTGTTCTTCATTTATTGCTTATTACTGGCCATAAAGAGCCATCATTGAATCTATCACAATTGTTAGTCCCTCCATCGACTGCCTACGGCTGGGTATAAGACTCGACCTCGAGACCCCGAATAGGCAAGCTCGAGGCCCCGCTTATCAGCCTATCAGTTTGGTTATCACCTTATGTTTAAGCTCTTATCTCGCTTTCCAATCTTTTACTTAGCATCCATTGCTTAAACAACTAGCATAAAAATAGATCACGTTTTTTTAGAATCACAAAATCAAATCTAATTGTAATTACCATATTCACGGAAAACAGTTTGGCGCCCACTGTGGGGTAAAAAATAACAGTGATTATTTTTTGCTGGTTTAACAACATAACGCAAGTTATCTTTCACACTTTTTCTTGTCCAAGATCTTTGATTTCAGGTCAAAATGTCTAACTCAGTAAACGCACGTGAAAACATCGATCTTGAAGACCATAGGGAAAATGGTGTTGACGTCCCAGGTGTTGTTGTGCCACCACAAAACCCTGAGAATGCACCAGAATCAATTCCTGTGGACGTGGTCTCGCGCAACGCTCAACATGTCGAAATAAGCTCCCACACCAACAGGAGCATACACCAAGACGATCAACAACAAGCTCAAAAAACCCCAGCTAGGGGAGAACGAGAGGTTAGTCTTCACGTTATTTTTGAAAATGTTACAGGCACAATAGGTGGCGATCGCTTAGCTGCAAAGTCACTAGAAAACTCCCAGCACGATAGCACCGGGGACGGCTCCCCTAGCCGAGCAGGCACTAGAGAGGTCAAGCAATAACGGGTCGGCGGTCGACCCCGCCATCGTAAAGATGCTCAAGGACCTCACAAAGAGGATCGAGTCGTTTGAGAAGAAGATAGAAGCCAACGACAAAAAGGTCAAGACCTATAATTCCAGGGTCGACCAGATTTTGGGCGCACCTCCGATCCTGAAAGGTGTGGATTCAAAGAAGTTGGTGCAAAAGCCGTTCCCATAGGAAGCAGCTCCGAAATCCATTCCGAAGAAGTTCAGAATGCCATACCTTCCGAAGTACAACGGAACCTCAGATCCCAATGAGCATGTTACTGCTTACACTTATGCAGTGAAGGGCAACGACCTAAAGGACGACGAGATCGAGTCCGTCCTACTGAAGAAGTTTTGAGAAACGCTTTCTAAAGGGGCAATGATGTGGTATCATATCCTGGCCCCAAACTCCATAGATTCATTTGCCATGCTGGCGGATTCTTTCATAAAGGTACATGCTGGTGCCATCAAAGTAGCGACAAGAAAATCTGATGTCTTCAAGATCAAGCAGAGGGAGAATGAAATGTTGCGAGAGTTCGTATCTCGCTTTCAAGTGGAACCAATGGAGCTACCACTGGTCTCTGACGACTGGGCAGTGCAGGCCTTCACTCATGGTCTGAATGAACGAAGCTCGGTGGCTTCGAAACAGCTGAAACATAACCTAGTTAATTACCCGGCCGTGACTTGGTCGAACCTCCACAACCGATAAAGATCAGGGTCGAAGATGACCTACTAGGAGGCCCCTCGGGCTCGATATATCCAAGCAGGCTTCTGGTGAAGGAGCCGAAGCCAAACAAAGAAAGGTACCAGCCATACACTGAAGACAGGAGAAACACCCGAGGCGTGACATACCCCGGAATGATCAAAGAACGGGCCGAGGGCAGAACCCTCGGGGACTCGTCAGCAGAGCCGGGTTCGATAGGCGCGTAGGGTCAGCGGAGGCACCCCGGTTGTCGGAATACAACTTCAATGTCGATGTTTCGGACATCGTATTCGCCATCAGTAAAATTAGAGACACCAGGTGGCCAAGGCATGTGCAATCAGATCCTTCGTAAAGAAATCATAACTTGGTGTGTGAATTTCACAACACGTACGGTCACAGGACCGAAGATTGCCGACAACTCCGGGAAGAAGTGGCCCGACTACTCAGCAAAGGTCACCTCCGGGAATTCCTCAACGACCGAGCCAAAAATCAGTTCCGGGAAAGAGAGGCGACCAAAAAGAACGAAGCAGATGAGCCGCAGCATGTCATCCATACGATCTTCTAAGGTGTCGACGCCCTGCAGGAACCCACGATCGGGAGAAACAAAAACATCCCTCACCAGGGAGAAGCAAACTCGAGGCTCTATCCCGGCCCCGTAGCCATGCACTGGTAACTCCTTTTCCTGCGAGTACATTTCAAATTAAACGTGTACTGCTGGATCCAGGTAGCTCGACCAATATTATCAGGTCGAGGGTGACAGAGCAACTCGGACTGCTTGAACAAACTATGCCCGCCTTTCGAGTCCTCAACGGATTCAACACGGCAAACGAAGCAACGAAAGGAAAAACCACCCTACCAGTCAATGTGACCGGTATAACCCAAAACACCAATATCTCCACAATCAAAGGAACCAAAGGATAAGCAAACAGTAAAGTAGCGACAAGAAGATACATTTTCGGTTACGCCCGACTAAATAAAATGAAGGACCGTACCATAAAATACGATTGAATCACATCGAGATCCGAAGCACCGTCGGCACTAAGGTATGTCCATCTCCCTTTTTCAATTACATTTTACACTAACCTAAGTGCAGGTATCTGATCGAAACAGCTGAAGCGCTTCCCAACTCGAAGGCCTTAGGTTTCAAAAGCATGCGTTGCACTCTTTTCCTTCGATCGGGTTTTTATCCCAAGAAGGGTTTACCGGCAAGGTTTTTAATGAGGCAACATCTATATTCTACCTAAGGAAAACTCAACAAGTATTCAAGGCTTCTCTTGCAATCAACCTTGAATACTAGGGGCATCCCCTCGGGATATCACCTCCTCGGAAAAGCTAAGATATGCTGAACAGGGTCCTGATAGGAAAACTGTGTACCGGACCAAACGGTCGAACGAACCGTGCCCGCATAGAATAACTGAGCCCTCAACAGCAAAGACATGTATACTTGTACTAATCAATCAAAGAATACTTTCGAAAAGCATTTTACGTTTCAAAGAAGCTCGGTATTTTTATTTAAAAGAAGCTCGGTATTTTTGCAAATATGGCTCCTTTGTCAAAAACGTCCCGAACACTCGGGGACTGGCGTCAACAACTCGGAACAATGCGACCCCGGGTCGGAGCTCCAAACTCATAAGCCCTCAATGAGGCAATATTATGATCACAAAACAACTCCAGAGCTAAAAAATGTCCCGAACACTCGGGAACTGGCATCAAAAATTCAAGGCCACATGAACTACGGGTCGGAAACCCCAAAATCATAAGCCTTGAATAAGGCAGTACTAAGATTACAAGTAATGGCTACTGAGCCAAGAAACCCTCGATGACTAGGGCACTGCCGCCAATCACCACCCCCATCAACTTATCAAAACCCGAGGCCGCAAGACCACATGCGAACAGCCTCGGTCCCGTAAGACCTATATAAGGAGGCAACAATAACTGTAAGACCTCAAAGGAATGTAAAATTTGTAAGACCTCAAGTAAGGCATGAAAAATATGTAAGACCTCAAGCAAGACATGAAAAATCTGTAAGACCTCAAGAAAGGTATGAATCACACTTGTACCAAATGACAAAAACTTGTAAGACCTTACTAAAGGCATAATCCCGATCTTAAAGTTAAGGCTATATATCGAACTTGTAAGACCCCTAAAAAGGCATACCCTCGATATAGACGCCGAAACTACTTCCTCGGGTACTGAAAGGCTCCGGACAAACACAATGACTACGGTCACAAGGCTGTACCAGCCAAACTAACGCGACTCGGGGACGCCCGACAGTCGCTATAAAATCACAGGCCTTCAATTACTTCGAATATACTTCGAAAAGAACCGGTTAAACAGGCTACCCTTGACATAGGCAAAAGAGCTTCGACCATGTCAGCTCCTAAATACAGGCTTCAAGATACTCAGCCACCGAGCCAAACCTCCCGAGGTGCTCGATCATCGCCATATAACGACTCACAATCGAGGTTTTATCGAACCGTCAAAGAGTCAGGAAAACACAATTCCAAAGAAAATCCTTATCGAGGGAAAAATAAAGCCTATATTAGAGGTCGCATCGACCCAAAGCGTAAGAGCCACTGTCCCCAGCTCACTTAAAAGGTCGTACCGACCTAAAGCGTAAGAGCCACTGTCGCCAGCCCCTATTAGAGCTTGTATCGACCCAACGCGTAAGAGCCCAAGGGCCAGCTTTAAATTCAAAAACTTGAGGGTCGAATGAGCTTGAGTCGAAACCCGACTTGGAGACTGAACCCGAAACAGTTAACTAAATATACCTAAGAGAAAAAGCATAAGAGCTCGAACGCTGGCTTATGCTAAAAGGTCGCACCAAACAAAGCGCGTAAGAGCCTACGAGCCAGCCTAATGAGCCCCAAGGCCATACTTGAATCTAAGAATTCCTTTTCACTTGAAGACCAGTTCATCTGGCTAAAATCTAGGAAAAAAGAAATGCAGGAGAAATAAAACCGCGAGGTTCCCTTTTATACATATACGCAAAAAAATACAAGCTCCATCTACAACGTACTTCGAAAGTGCTATATACAAATTCAGAAAAGGAAAGGCCTAATCTACGTCCCTCTCAGGGACTGCTACCCATCGGTCTCTTTCTCGTTATCCTCAGCACGGACAGAAAGGATTTAGCGTCATATTCGTCCGCCTTTGCCTTCTTTATCTTTTCCTAGAGATCAAAGCCCCTTGCATGGATCTCCTCAAGAGTTTCTCTTCGAGATATGCACCGTGAATACTCCAAGCTTTTGCCATCACGGTCAAGAGCCCTTCTCAGCTTAGCTCGAACATTGGCAGCATCCTTCAAATAGACCGCAACTTTCTTGTCAGCCTTGGTTCGGCTCATCACGGCTTCAGCCCGGGCATCCACAACCTTGGTCTTTACCTTCAAAAGCTCAGATTCGAGCTTCGTAATCATATATGTTCGAACCAAGCTGTTATCACGAGCTAAGCGAAGTTGAACCTCAAAGGCAAAAGCCTTAGCCAGAGCACCCCTCTCCGCTAAAGCCTGGACATCCGCCTGAGCCTTCAACTAATCGTATTCGCGCTTAACTTGGTCAACTTCACCCCAAAGTCGTTCCAGCTCCTCCGATTTGTCCTTCAACTGGAGTATCAGAATATTAATCTCCAAAAGCGGAAAAGGGCATACATTGACGTGAACTTTATGTTACCTGTCTTTCGAGATGGCTTTCATAGTTCCAACTTTGATCCGCCTCGTACCGCAGGTATACTAGTTCATCTTCCTTTTTCGTACAAAGAAGCCTAAGAGACTTCTCCCTATACAAAGTATTCCGCAGCCTGGCCTCATGGCAGAGCAGCTCCGACTTAAGTTTGTTAAAGGCTTGCAAGAGAAAGCTCAATAAGAAAGACGCGAAACTGAAAGGAGCATATACCAGCTACCAAAACTCACCATGGAGCTAAGCCGCTAAGCCTCACCAAAGGTCGAGCCTACGTCCGATGGTTTAGTTCCCCGGAAATGCCTTCGGTAGGAGAAGAGGGAGGTGCCGGATGATCCTTGTCCCTCAAAGTACCTTCGACGGGGACGGGAAATGTTCTCTCGAATGCAGAGGCCTCTGAAGCCAGAAGATCGGCCGACTCATCTCTTTTGAACCTCAGAGAAGGACTCGCCCCACCATGAGCATCCTCACACCTCGAAGACTCTTTTCGTTTATTATCGACCCTCGACCCCGAGGTCGACAATCTCTCCTCCTCCCAGGGGACACGTCTTCATCTTGGAAAACCTCCAACACCTGCAGTGGCAAAATTAGTGCGCTAAAAAGAAAGTACCTTTCTGTGGAAACAAGCCACTAAGCACCTACCATGATGTTTTGCCTTCCATCTCCCCTTGGACATGTCTCGCCATTTGCAATTATCATAGGTCGAGCAAGATACCAGCTTCCGAGACCATTCTGCAGGTCAGGAACCTTGTTCGGCAACCAAGGAATCGCTGAAGAGAATGAAATAATATATATATATATATATATACACGTCTTTACGAAGCCTGCCTCCACTATGGACTAAGCGATAAATTTACGAGTATACCACTTACGCGTGAAATTCCATTTCTCAGGAAATGGCAAAAACTCTCCACGGATAATATCGACTGTCTGTGCTCGAACAAATCGGCTCATCCACCCTCGGTCCTCGTTCTCTTCGTCGTCAACAGCAGGGGGCCGGGTGGATCGAGGTCGTAGAATAATCAAGCCCTGGTAATGCAGAGGCCGATATAGCCTAACGAGATGGCTAAGGGTGAATTCAAGCCCGACCTTATCCACAAAATATCTTATCATCACCACTATCTTCCAAAGGGATGGGTGAGCCTGCGTCAGGGTAACGTGATACTTCCTACAGAAATCAAACACGACCCTGTCAGGGGAGCCTAACGTAAAGGATACGTGTACACATTCAAAAACCCCTCGACATGGGTCATGATGCTCTCCTCCGGGGAAGGTACCTGCAGTACAACTTCTTCCCCCCATCCGCAGTCTTTCCTTATCATCTCAAGATGTTCTTACCCTATTGAGGAGATGAACCTCGATATGGTGCCCGATCTCGAGAGTCCCGATTGCCCCTAATATAAACTCCTAAGAGTCAGCATCAAAGTTCGAAGACTGAATTCTGCACGGTCGCTGAAAATTAAAGAATGCATGGCTGGAAACAAAAAATCTTTTTTACATTACCAAAATTATGTTTGCAAGGGGCACCTTTACAAGACCTGTTTCCCCGGGAATACATGCACAAAAGTAAAAATATGTTTACACATGCCTACTCTTCGTCACCATTGCGCTCTGAGCCATCTCCGAGATCTTCATCCAAAGTGACCAAGAATGCCAACTCTTCTTTCGCATTTTCGGCCTGCTCATCTTGGCTAAGAGATCGGCACCTCCAACATTTGCTTCCTCTAAGGCTTGCCTCCTCGCCTTAGCGCGAGCGTAAGTGACGGCCCGAGTCAGCTTCTGCTCGGCCTCCTCTTACATCTCTCGGGCTAGCTGATTCGCAGTAGCGGCATCCCTCAGGTATGTAGCGGCATTCTCCTCGACCTTGGACTTGGCCGAGATAGCACAGCGACCTCCTCCCGAGCGTTTCGGAGAAGACCCTGGGTCGATTCCAACTCCGAGGTCATAATCTCGTTTTGCCTCCTCAGCTCGAGGATCTCCGTGTTTATAGCAGCAACTTCTCCCCGAAGCCGCCCTGCGAGAACATCCTTCTGTCCGATCTGCAAAGGAAAAGATAAGTTAGTAAACTTTGAATTATGATAATAGTGAACGAATTTACGAATAACAAGTTACCTGCTCAGCAAACCAGCCTTTTCTCAGAGCTCTCTCTCCAAATTCGCCCGAAGTTCATTTAACTCCTCCTCCTTGCGGGCAGAGCATGACTCCGACTCTTGCAGTCCCAAGGTGAGCTTCTCAAGCTCCTACCCACGGCATGAAAGATCGTCTTGTAGCCTAGCGAAGGCGTGATCATACATCTTCTTAGCCTACAACAAAACAGAAGAGTCAGGAAAAACGTGGAAAGGTATTTAAGACCAGAAAAGTGTACATGAAAAGCTATTACCTTCTGCTGGAGCCTCTCCGCTTCCTCGATAGCATTGATAGCATCGAGATCAATGTCCTCACTGACATCGTCAATGCCATCGTAGAAGTTGTCAAGCTCGCCTCCCCCTCCGAGGGGACCCTCCACGTTGGTAACATTTGGGTCCTGAGCGTCCCTGTATTCCCCGGGCGAGAACCGAGCACCCAAGTTAAGACCACCCAGGGCTTTGATATCACCAAGGGGCAAATCTTGTCCCCAAAAGGCTCCGGGCCCAAGCCCTTTGGAGCCAGCAACAACGGTCTCCTCAGCAAAAACTGTATCACGTTCGACCAAGGGCTCAAGGACCGCGTTCGCACCCTCCTCGAGGGTCTCCACCACACGGGATCGATCTGAATTGACCGTTCCCAATTCAGTGGCCTCCGGTCGGGACGCCTGTGGGATATCCGCGCCCGACCTCGTCCTTCGAACCAAACAGCATTCATCCTCATCATTGTCTTCATCCCCAATACTGGGACTTGCTCCGGAAGCTGAAGCGAGGTCCTAGCAGCAGCTCGAGGCCTTCATGATTTAGGTTTCTTTGCCGTAGAGGAATCAGCAGCCGCCTCTTTCTTCCCCTTCTTGCCCTTATCAGGCACCTGAGCCTCCACCTTGACGTCGGGAGGCGGTCTCGTCAACACTCTGTCGCCAAGGCCTGCGCAAACATAGCGATAAAAATTTATTAATATGGAGGATATGGGGAAGAAATATAAAAATATGATATAGGTCGCAAGAAGGATTTTTACCATGATTCTTGGCCACCCACCGCATTTTAGCTAGGTCGGGCCAAGACCGCCCGAGAAACGGGAACGAAACATCCAATTGTTTAATCCATCCCGGCAGATCTTGGACTGCTTCAGGATACCAAACGGTAGCTGCATAAACAAAGGGGAGATCATTTTTCGGAAGAAAGGTAAGAAGAAAATAATGTATGTTCGATGGAGAGATACTTACTCTGCGTGTTCCACTCCTCTAGGAATGGCATCCTTTCGGGCAGGTTGATGTCTGAGGTCCTCACTCGGACAAACCTGCTCATCCACCCTCGATCCTTGTCCTCATCAATGCTCGAGAAAAATGGCTTCTTGGACCGTTGGTGAAACTTGATAAAATCGAGGGCTATACAATCTAATCAAATGGTCGAGGGTAAAGGTAGTACCCGCGACCCTGTTGGAGAAGTAACGGAGCATGTAGACTATCCTACAGAAAGATGGATAGATTTGGCCAAGCATCACTCGATACTTGTCACAGAAGTCGAGAATAACCAGATCTATCGCCACGGAAGAAGGGTTCGACGAATTGACGGGACCCAATGTGAATGGGTATGTGTATACATAAAGGAAGCCAGCCTTGTGGTCCGTTATGCTCTCGTTACGATGGGGGATCTCAAACAGCACTGCCTCCCTCCATCGACAATCTTCCTTCACTTTCTCTATATCGATCACGACACTAATATATCGGGACACGTGTTCGCATCGGCCCGGTGTGGACGAGGGCTTGTCGACGGAAAAATCCTTCGCCGTGTTAAACTTTGTAGGCGTGCACTGTTCAACGGTGGGTATCACTTTGGGCTTTCCTTTGGACATTTGAGAAGAAGAGGCAGCATCCTCTTTTCGAGGTTCTAGTCATGGTGGAAAAAAGGCTTTTCTGAGAAAGTAAGTAAGGAATCAAGAACAGAAGAAGGACGAATGTGAAAGGGGATGGCCTTGGCTTTGATAGCTTGAAGATGCTGTAAAAAGTTGAATTATCAAACGGTTGGTGTATTTATAGAAGCCGTATGGGCAACGGAAAGGACGAACCAATAGCGGTTCGTGGGCTTCTCGATAGTCGTGTTGACGACAACCCTTGTGCGGCTTTTAAGTTATGGCATTTAATGCTCTGATGGGCTGACGTCATGATGACAATACTTAAGGAGTAGGATTTCAAAGTCGTTCCCTCTCACTTCGTTCTAGGGAACGCGGGGACTATCTGTACACGGTAGAAATCGACGGTTCGATTTTGCGATCATCAAGACATCTCGAGGGTCCTCGTTGATCGACTTTGAGGTAGTGTAAATAATGGCCGGCCTCGAGGCAATGCAACTTAGTGCTCTTGGTGGATCAATGTAAAGTTCCCTAGGCGCACGACTAGAGTTGACAAAGTCTAGTAAGCTAGTTCTGACCCATATCAGGGCATTAAATGGCTGTGTCAGCCCCATATCTTTGTAATGAATGTATTTGTACTATGTTCCCTCTCATATATAAAGAGGATCCTTGTAATTTTGTAGACATCTGATACTCAATATTGAGTACAAAGAACATTCTCTCTGCTCTCTAACTTAACATATTCCCTTGAACTCATTACTTCCATTTATTGCTTATATTCTTTGTTTTCTATTTATTGTTCTCCATTTATTGCTTATTACTAGCCATAAAGAGCCATCATTGAATCTATCATAATTGTTAGTCCCTCCATCGACTGCCCACAGCTGGGTATAAGACTCAACCTCGAGGCCCCGAATAGGCAAGCTCGAGGCCCCACTTATCAGCCTATCGGTTTGGTTATCACTTTATGTTCAATCTCTTATCTCGCTTTCAAATCTTTTACATAGCATCCATTGCTTAAACAACTAGCATAAAAATAGATCACGTATTTTTAGAATCACAAAATCAAATCTAATTGTAATTACCATTTTCACGGTAAACAACTAAAGGCTTGGGATGCGGTTTTAGCTGAGATGAGGTTATTTGTCGGTGATGTATTTGATTATGGGCAGCTATGGTGGTCAGAGATGCTGCTATGGGCATATATGTGATGTGTTACATCGTTTGGTTGTACCTTGTGGGTGTAGGCATGGGTTATTGTAGCTGGTTAAGGCTGATATCATGTGTTGATGTAGGAACCAGATCTTTGGGAAATGATCGGATAGTTAAAATTTTGGTTCTAAGGCTTATTAGTGTGGGTTAGAGGAGAAAATTTTAGTTGAGATGGTGTTATCGGGCCTATGTGGATTGGGGGTGACGTGGGACCACACGCAAGTATAAGTATGGTAAGTTCACTCGGGGATTTGATGACTTCAGAATGGTTCTTGGCACGTTCGAGGACAAACATTTGTTTAAAGGGGGAAGATGTAACAACCCGGCCGGTCATTTTCAGAATTAGCGTCCCGTTTGGTGGCTTAAGGTCTCGACCAGCTTCGTATTATATATTGCGACTTGCGTGTGTGGCCGGGGTCGGTTTTCAAATGATTCGAGATTGATTTGGAAGAAAATTCCTGTTTTAAAAGTTTAAGTGAAAATAGTTGACCGGAGTTTGACTTTTGGTAAAGACGACCCCGGAGTGGTGTTTGATGATTTCAATAGTTTCGTATGGTGATTTTGACTTAGGCGTGTGTCTAGATTTGGATTGGGAGGTCAATAGGTTAATTTTATGCATTCTGGCGAAAGTTGAAAGGTTGAAAGTTAGGAAGGTTAAAGGGTTTGACCGAGAGTTGACTTGTATATATCGGATTCAGATTTTGATTTTAGGAGTTGGTATAGCTCTGTTGTGTCATTTTGAACTTGCATGCAAATATTTGACGTCATTCCAGGTTGATTTTGATATGATTCAGTGCGAGTTGTAGAAGTTGAAAGTTCATAAGTTCATTAAGTTCAATTTGAAGTGCGATGCGTAGTTTTGATGTTGTTAGCTGTGATTTTAATTCTCGAGTAGGTCCACGTTATATCTTAGAACTTGTTGGTATATTTGGATGGGGTCCGGGGGTGCCCGGGTGTATTTGACGAGTTCAGATGGTTTCCTTATTTTTGGGCAAGTTTGGTTCAGTTATTTCGCTTTTGTGCAAGTGGGAATGCAGGTGCGGTGTCGCTTCTGCGGAATGTGGGTTGCTTTTGTGACGTTGGGGCATGTCCAGTCCTTCCGCTTCTGTGGGTCCCAACTGTACCGGCATATTGCCTAAACATGTTTTCTAACATAAATCACAGCTCAAATTATCTAACACATGGAGTAAACATGAGTAATAGAATGATTAAGTGGCTACACAGTTTCACGGAATCGACCGAGTCACAATTACTACGGTGCAAGCCCACACACCCATCACCTAGCATGTGCGTCAGCTCAACATCAACCACATCACACCATATTTCAGGGATTCATACCCTCAAACCCAAGTTTAGAAGTGCTACATACCTCAAAAAGTGAAAATCTCTACTCCAACAAGCCCTTGCCTTGCAAATCGGCTTCCGAACGACTCGAATCTAGCCACAAACAACTCAATACAATCAACACGACCTATAGGAATCAATTCCATATGAATAAGCTAAGTTCTTTAACAAAAGTCAAAAAAGTCAACTCAAAAAGTCAACCTCGGGCCTATGTCTCGGAATCAAACAAAAACAAAATCCGAACTCCCATTCAACGAAGAGTCCAACCATACCAAAATTAGTGAATTCCGATCTCAACTCGACCTTCAAATCCCCAAATTAAAGCCTATGAAGTTTCTACAATTTTCCCAATTATAACAACCCAAAACACTAATTAAATGATAAAAACAATGGTAGATTCATGTATATTAACCAAATCCGAGTTAGAGTCACTTACCCCAATCAATTCCTTGAAAATCCCTCGAAGAATCGCCCAAGTCAAAGGTATCTAGCCCAAAATTTGAGAAATGGGTTCAAACCCTCAATTTTGATATTTAACACTGCTGCCCAGATGCCCTTCTTCGCAAACGCAGAATGTGCCTCACTTTCACAAAGCACAAATCCTCTACTGCCAAAATTTTCTCTTACGCGAACGCGAGTGCCCACTCGCAAACGCGACGACCAAATGACCCCATACTCCGTGAACGCAAACACGTAGGTCTAATGCATGAAGTCCCCCAGCCTGCCTCTCTTCTTCGCGGATGTGGCTCCCTGCTCGCGATCGCGATGCACAGCCTCACCAAGCCTTCACGAATGCATCCCATTACTCGCAAACGCGAAGGGAAAACATCTCCAGCCTCCCAAGTATCCTTTGAGAACGTGAGACCCCTCTCGCAAACGCGTATAAGGAAACCAAACACCAGAAATCTTCAACTCTACAAGGCCAAATTCAATCCGGAATCACTTGTAACTCACTCGAGGCCCCCGAGACCTCAACCAAACATAGCAGCAAGTCGTTAAATATCATACGAACTCGCTTAAGGCCTCAAATTACATCAAACAACACTAAAACCACGTATCACACATTCAAGCCTGATGAACCTATGAACTTCTAACTTCCAAAACTAATATCAAAATATTCCAAACCAACTCCGATTGACCTCAAATTTTGTACACAAGTCATAAATAACACAACAGACCTATTCCAACTTCCAAAACAAAAATCCAACCCCGGTAACCACAAAGTCAAATCTCGGTCAAACCTCTTAACTCTCCAAAATTATCTATGGACATCCAAATCAATATTCGGACATACTCCTAAGTCCGAAATCACCCTACCGAGTTATCGGAACCATCAAAACTCCGTTTCGAACATATAAGTCAACATCCAGTCAACTCTTTCAACTTAGGCTTCCAACCCCAAGACTAAGTGTCCCAACCCGTTCTGAAACATCCCCGGAACCAAACCAACCATCCCGGGAAGTCACATAACAACAAATGAGCATGGAATAAGGAATAAATGGGGAACGAAGCTATAATACTCAAAACAACCGGATGGGTCGTTACATCCTCCCCCTCTTAAACAAACGTTCGTCCTCGAACGAGTCTAGAATAATGCCTAGAGTCCCAAATAAGCGTGGATATCTGCTCTTCACCTCCCGCTCGGTCTCCCAAGTAGCCTCGTCAACTAGCTGACCTCTCCACTGTACCTTCACTGAAGCTATGCTCGTTGAACTCAATTTCCAAACATGCCAATCCAAAATGGCCACCGGCTCCACATCATAAGTCAAATCACCATCCATATGAACCGTGATGAAATCCAAAATATGAGCTGGATTGTTGAGATACTTACGGAGCCTGGAAACATGAAACACTAGATGGACACTTGATAGACTACGTGGCAATAAATGCTTGTAAACCCCTCTCTAATCCTCTCAAGCACCTCAAATGGCCCAATATACCGAGGGCTCAACTTGCCCTTCTTCCCGAAACTCATAACACCCTTCATGGATGAAACTCTGAGCAGAACATTCTCTCACACCATGTAATCAACATCACGAACCTTCCGATTAACATAACTCTTCTGTCTAGAATGCGTCGTGCGAAGAGGATCCTGAATCAACTTAACCTTGACCGAAGCATCCTGAACCAAGTCAGTACCCAATAGCCTAGCCTCACCCGGCTCAAACCAACCAACTGGAGACCGACACTGTCTCCCATACAGAGCCTCATACAAAGCCATATGAATGCTCGATTGGTAGCTATTGTTGTAGAAAAATTCTACAAGCGACAGAAACTGATCCCAAGAGCCCCCAAAATCCATGACACAAGCGCGTTAATTTAATATCTTCATAGTGGCTCTCAGACTGCCCATCTGTTCTGAGGGTGGAATGTTGTACTCAACTGAACCCGTGTGCCTAACACTCGTTACACCACTATCCAAAATTACGATGTAATCTGTGTGCCCCGATATGAAATAATAGACACCGACACACTGTGAAGGTCAACAATCTCGCAGATATAGATCTCAAGTATCCGCTTCAAAGAATAGGTAGTCCCGATCTAGAATGAAATGCGCGGACTTGGTCAACCTATCCACAATCACCCAAATAGTATAAAACTCTCTCGAAGTCCGTGGGAACCCAATTACAAAGTCCATGGTGATACGCTCCCATTTCTACTCCGGAATATCAAGCCTCTGAAGAAAACCGTCCGGCCTTTGATGCTCGTACTTCACTTGCGAAGAATTTAGGCACCGAGCTACAAACCCCACTATATCTTTCTTCATCCTCCTCCACCAATAATGCTGCCTCAAGTCCTGATGCATCTTCGCGGCACCTAGATGAATGGAATACCGTGAACTGTGGGCCTCCTCAAGAATCAATTCATGTAGCCTATCCACATTGGGCACACAAATCCAACCTGCATCCGCAACACCACATCATCCCCAATAGTAACCTCATTGGCATCACTGTGTTGAAGTGTGTCCATAAGTACAAGCAAATTGAGGTCATCATACTAACGCTCTCTGACACTCTCTGTTGCGCTCATATAAGGAAGATCGAGAAATCACACAAGCTAGAACCCGACTAGGTTCCAAAATATCTAATCTCATGAACTGATTTGCCAAGGCATGAACATCTGATACAAGCGATCTCTTACCAACAGGAATAAATTCAAGGCTACCCATACTCACTGACTTTCTACTCAAGGCATCGGCCACAACATTGGCCTTCCCGGGATGGTACAAAATGGTAATATCATAGTCGTTCAGTAGCTCCAACAAACTATGCTTCCTCAAATTTAGATCCTTTTGCTTGAACAAGTGTTGGAGACTCGGATGATTCGTAAATACCTCACAAGACACACCTTAGAGATAATGCCACAAAATCTTCAATGCATGAACGATGGCTGCCAACTCCAAATCACGAACATGGTAGTTCTTCTCACAGGGCTTCCACTGGCGTGAAGCATAAAACTTAACTCTACCCTCCTACACCAAAACACACCCAATACCAATCTGAGAAGCAACACAATATACTATGTAAGAATCCAATGCTTAAGGCAAAACTTGTTACACCCCATATTTTCGTATATGCTACAAGTAAATTGATAAAAGCTCGGAAATGAGATTTTATATGCCGCATTTTCCTACGTTAAAGTTTCGTCATAAGTTAATCGACGAAAATTCGGGAATGAGATTATTTTGGGATTATAAGTATTATGCTACTTAATCAAGTGATAAGTAAATCCGTTAAGGTGAGAGGGTGATCGAGTGGAAGAAAATGAGTTTCGTCAAGTTTGATATTTTGAGGTAAAATACAGTCCGAGCTATAATACCCCGTATTTATAGACTAGTGCCAAACAAGATACTGTATGACCATGATAGTAAGGTGTATAAAGTCAGTTAAAAGTGAATAGTATATTAAATAATTTGAGATAATTGGTTAATTGTTATATTAAGTGGGTAAGTGTAAGAATTGTCTTGTCCACGTGGGAACATGACAACTAAAGTAAGCTATGACTAATAAGTGTGCTATGTTGATGTCACACTTTGGGGACAAGAAGTCTTGCTTAGCATTAAAATCATAAATGGGGCCTACCAACCAAGACTTCTAAAGAATGCATTTTAAACACAAAGAAATCATTTTGAAATGCAAGTCTTTGGACGTAAGCTTGCTAAGGACGGTGGAGCTCACCATTTTTTAAAGACCTCTTTATCTTGGAATATCTTTATCCTTACTTCATTAAGTAATTCATATGAGATTATCAAAGCTCTCCCAATCTACAAGTAAGGGGTCTTCTGCAGCATAGAATTCATACGAGATTATCATGTAATTGCAACGAGATTTGCAATTCTAAGGGAGTACGATACAATCTTTCTCAAGAACATCATACAGATTTTTTCCTACATCGATTCGCCGTTATGTGTTTTCACAAAAGACGTATGTTAGATGAAATGTCCAGAAAATTTGTTTAGGTATGTTAAGGCTATCCCTTCTTTCCTTTTGGCAAGATCCATACAATACAAACGAAACGAGCAAATGCACAATTTCTATAAATGACTCAATTAATAGAAGTATTAAAAGTGCCTATGTTCTTGAACTCCCATGTGTCTTATTATTACATCAGATGTTCATGGGCTCAGAAAATACGTAAGTTGATAAAGTTTATTTCATGATATTAATCAAAGGCATAATGATTTTATTATACTCCGAAAGATTTTATTGACGTACTTCTCATGCATTGCATTCATGTACATTGACCCATGACCAGATGGCGGTATATACGCGTATATATGTATATATATGTATATGGGATACGGGAAAAGGTTACGACGTTATATATGCACCACCACCTGATCAGCTTGTATACGTTGATGATTTGTCAATAGTGGCCGAGATGATATGATGGGATGCCCTCAGAGGCTTGATGGTGTTATGATCATATATACCCATGTATGGTATGACATTTATGCACATATGCATGACATTATAATATTAAATGATTCACAGAGCTATTCCAATATACAAGTTGAGTATTTTACTCCATGTTTCTCTCATGTCCCTTGTTTATTGATTTTCATTCCTTACGTACTCGGTACAGTATTTGTACTGACGTCCCTTTTGCCTGGGGATGCTGCGTTTCATGCCCGCAGGTCCCGATAGACAGGTTGGTGCGCTCCATTTACTCCGAAGTTGCTTATTTGGTTGATATCATTTAGACATGTATTGAATGGTATGTCGGGGCCCTGTCCCGGCCTTATGACGTTTTTGTACTCTTAGAGGCTTGTAGACATATGTCATGTATATGAAAGACTGTATATTCCTCAGTGCCCTTGAAAGGCTAAACGTAATAACTAATACCATGAACCACAGATTGGAAGGTAGTTTAAGCCTACATAAAGGCTGATCAGAAGAAGGAGGAAACTAAAGAGTTACATCAACAAAGTAAATCAGGCATCTGATTAGTGGACCTAGAAAATTGTAGAAATCGTGATTGAGAACATTACAAGATCACTCTTAATATCAGAGTACAAGAGAGATAGTACAACAACCATATTCTATAACGGCCCTACGATAAAGCCGATTAGAAAAGTACCAGCCTCATAAGAAGTCAGTACGAAGCTCCCATCGGATTGTGTATGCACCAAAGGTGCAAGTATTATAATAGAGCTTCAAGTCGTTGATGTGAATTATACCTATGTAGAAGGGAGGTCATGAAAGAGATAGAAGATGTGATGCAAGATTTTATGGTATGTAAGGTAAAGGTGAACAACGTACGAGATACTCAAATGAAGAAGGTTGTGAATAGTCCATACTTCAGATAGAAGCCCAGAAGCGCTGAGACTCAATATCCAGGAATGATAGCGACATTTTTTCAGTGGCATATCTTCTACCCTATGGCTTATAGGTATCGAGAGGTCTAGCTAAGAGAATAAAGAAGAGTTAGAAACAATGTGATGTCTCGCTTGATGTTCCAGAATGACATAAGGAAATCTATGGTACAATCAAGTTGAAAGAAGGTTGCGTGTGGTATAAATAGACATGTATAGGTCACAAGCTAAAATATGGTAAAGCGACAGGGTTTTAGGAAGACAGAAGTAAGGACAAAAAAGGGCGAGTAAGAAGGTGACGAGAAATGGATAAGTCCTCGGAATTAAACCTAGGAAAACGAAAGAGCTGATGGTTTTTCTAAGTTATAGAAAGTTCCGTATAGCCTGAATGAACTCAAAGGAGTCTAAGACTAGTAGCATTTAGAAGAGATAGGATGTTTCCCTAGTAGTAGAATAAGGGTGTAATTGTGATAGATAAAGGATGCATTTTGGGCCTCCGTTTGAGTAATGATTTGAAGAAGAAAAGAAAAGGATTTCATGAACTGTACAGGATTAAAATACCCACATACGATGAATTACATGTGAAATACGATTATGAAAGCATGGTGTCGCCCCAGGTGGATCAGTCTAATTATTTCAGATGTTCCCCGATGAGACGTGAGCCCTAGTGATTACATAAGAAGTTTCAAGTTATCAGTGGAAAATTGTAGATCAATATTGAGGTGAATCAACAACGGATGGATAAAATTTACAAAGTAGGACATGAGATTAGACCATCATTCTTAAGATGAACAGTAACGAAGAAGAATTAAAGGACTGAGATTTATACCTATAGGATAAGCAAACGAGAGTAATCTAGAGTTTGGTAGCAGACCTTAACAATGATAAATCGAAGTAAGAGTTATGGTATAGTATGACCTACTTAGATGCAGTAAAGTCATACGAATGAATAACTAGGTCTATGAATTGAGATATAGCAATATTCGTAAGTTCAACAAAGTATCGAGCAAAGAACTTCAGTATACCTATAGATGCCCAGAGGGAAATCTTATCAAGCACTGTATATGTTTACAATGTGAGGCCTAGATATTGGCTAAAAGCTGGAGAAGAAAAGGAGAGAAGAGTCATATAGATGCACTTACAAAGTCAGAGTCGTATAGGCTACATGATAAAAGGTAGCAACAACTACAAGATTGGAAAAATTCCGACCATAAGTCGTGGTGTGATAAAGAGGCCTAAAGATGGGAATGCCCTAGCCAT